>NW_016803341.1:1009527-1019615 GCF_001698545.2 Rhinopithecus bieti | reverse complement strand
AAAAAAAAAAAAAAAAAAAAAAAGTGTACATACATTTGATATCCTGAAATTCTTAATTTAAGAATTGATGCAGCAGATTTCTAGATCCCTTCTACTGCAACTACAGAACCCATCAGTTAATGTTATTTTATTATCCCTCAAATGGGAAGGGGAAAGAAGAGAGTAGTTTCAATGGTTATTATGATGGAACATCTGATCTATTAGTAAATAACTTGATTTGTCAACCGAAAAAGTAAGCCACTTTCTTTTGCTTCCTAGTCCACTAACAAGATATGCAAAAAAAAAACAAACAAACAAAACTCCCTACAAACATCATAAAGCTATTTACAAAAAAAAATTTTAGACAAAAATAAACTTGGTCCCCCTCTTCTCACATCATAGGTGCCATGTTTCCATTAGGAAACAATTTCGTGTGTTTTTTCTAGAAGCATTTGTTTGAGGACAGTATAGACTAGCCCATTTTAATAAACTCTCTTTAACACTGAAGTGTATGGGGAAAAAAGGAACCTCAGAGATGATCCAGTCCAATTTCACAGACATAACAGATTTTCCAGCTATGTCCATAAATGCTAGTCCAGGTTCTGCTGGAACATCTCTAGTAAAAAGAAGTTCACTGCAAGGCAACCAATCCCGTTTCAACAG
This sequence comes from Rhinopithecus bieti, assembly GCF_001698545.2. Taxonomy (NCBI): domain Eukaryota; kingdom Metazoa; phylum Chordata; class Mammalia; order Primates; family Cercopithecidae; genus Rhinopithecus; species Rhinopithecus bieti. The sequence continues at coordinate 1,018,973 of NW_016803341.1, read as the reverse complement.
CTGTTGCAAAGTTCTTATACAAAACTAAAACTTACCTTTCTATAATTTTCACCATTTAAATTATTTTTGCCCTAAAAAGACCAGAGAGAACAAGTCTTTGATCCCTTTTTTTCCTTCTCCAGACTAAACAATCTCAAATTATTCAACTATTCTACATATAAACAGCCTTTCAATTCTAGTTTTACCCTCTGGACATGTTCCAGCAGTCACTTTTCTTTAAGTGTAACAACAAAGGCAGTATAGCACAGTGGGCAAGAACACAGGCTTCACAGACAGACTTTCAGGATTTGAGCCTTAGTTCTGCCACTTAATAGTTGTGTGATCTTGGGCAAGTTTATTAAACCTCTGTATACTTCAGTTTCCACATCAGCAAAATGCAGACAATGGTAGGAACCATTTCATACAGTTGCTGTGTGAAGATTAAATGAGATAATGTTAGAATTCTAAACAGTGCCTGGCATACAGAAAACATTCTATAAATATTAACAATTTTTAAATCAAGCATGGTCAAAGTAGAAAAATAAGGCCCATCTCCTTTAACCTTGTTACTTAGCTCCCATTAACAGCCTAATACTAATGCGTATGCAGTTTTGACAGTCATATGGTGCTGTATATTGAACTCAGAGTAATAAAATTTTTCCATGTGCTTTTCTATATTGCTATATGCAGGTAGTTGATACTCTGAATCTACAATTTACTACTATTAACTATGATCCATGTTTCCAGTCTTGTGGGACCTTTTGGGACAATGACTTTGCCATTTCAACTTTTCATTTCAATATTTCTCTTTGTTAAGTAGGTACAGAAAGATTTTCACAAAAGAAAAAATCCACTGTGGGTAAGGGCAGAAACCTAAAAAACTCTAGAATCTAAGAAAGAAGAACCGAAGAACCCTGGCAGGCACCAACATTTAAACGGAGATTTGCTGGTTTCCAATTTTAACAGCGAAGACTGTTAATCACATAACGTCAAGTAGAGACTTGAAAAAGTTAATATTGATTCTTTAGAAAAAGTCCAGGAAATAGAAAGAGCCACCAACCTCACTTCCTTAAGCCAATATTCGGCCCCCCAACTGTGTCCAACTTGGAGAGAATTTGCCACAAGCCAAAGCTTTTCATGTCCCTACCTTTTGAAGGCACAATGGAAACAATTCCCAGAACAAGGGAGTTACGTCAGTGAACTCTCTGCTCTTTCAAGTTGGAAGGACAGTTGATTCACACCATGTGTCAGAGAGAAACACCAGTGAAAACCAACTGAGATAAATTTTAGGTCTCCAGAGCTGTTTAATATTAAACTGTATTAAATCATTGTTATAGCAAATTATAAACAAAATATTTTATTTACCCTTCCTCTCAAATGCTTCTTCTCTTGAAAAGAAATTTTAAGATAATTCATAGTTCCAAGGTCATAGATGCTCCACCAAAAAAATCATTTCCAAATGTTAGCATCCAGAACCAATGATCTGGATCATACTCCCATCAGACTGCCCTGGCATATCATAGAGTAAGCTTTGATACATAACCTTCTAGGTTTCAAGACAGTGTTAGTTTAGTGACAGTCATAGACTTAGAGTAAGACCTCACTTTTTCAACTGTCTCTACATGAAGTCATCTTAGTGTTCACTCTATTCAATAATTTTACTTTCTACTTAGATCAAGAAATCAACTATATGTTAAACTACATAAATAATACTAAGTTGATTTTATTTTTAATACTATGAATGGTAAGACTAAAACCTGAAACACATAATAATGTTCATCAAATGTCTGACCTGAAATGAGCATGTAGACAAAGTTAACATTGAAAAAGAAAAAAAAAAAAAAGACCTGAAACAACCTTGATCTACATGAATTTATTTGAAAAAATGGTCCTAGAGCAATCAAAATAAAATTTAACACAAGTGATAACAAAATTAAAATCATTAAAGTTGAGGAAAAACTAAACCAACAATACAAATATTTTAAGATAAAGCTTAACATGTTAAGAGACACCTTTCTGAAAACAGAGACCACTAAAACTGCATTAGTTCAATACAAGGAATTAAGAAATTACAGTGGGTAATGGTGGAAAGCAAATTTCACTTCTCTCAAAAATGACATATGATGCCAGGCAGAGGGGCTCACGCCTGTAATCCCAACCCTTTCGGAGGCTGAGACGAGTGAATCCCCTGAGGTCAGGAGTTCAGGAACAGCCTGGCCAACACGGCGAAATCCCGTCTCTACTAAAAATACAAAAATTAGCTGGGCATGGTGGTGTGCACCTATTATCCCAGCTACTCAAGAGGCTGAGGCAGGAGAATCACTTGAACCCAGGAGGAGGAGGTTGCAGTAAGCCAAGATTGTGCCACTGCACTGCAACCTGGGTGAAGAGCAAGACTCTGTCTCAAAAAAAAAAAAAAAAAAAAGACTTATGATTAAAATTTATTAGATATCTACCTGAGGCCTCCTATACATTTTCATTACTCTTCCATTATCAATAGATCAATCTTGTTTGGGCTATGTAACTTCTTTAGAGAATCTGATATTCTACACAGGTGAACTCTAAACTCAACAAAGTGATGATCTACTATGACCCCAATCATCATTGAAGAAACAAAGTTGCTTACCAATAAATTACTTCTCCGAAGTGTTATATTTAGGGCACTCTCCCAAAGTTATGAAATATCACCACCACATTCTAGCTCTCCAATCTATAGTGTAACTTGATTATTTATTTAAAGAGGGAAAGTAGCAGCATCTTTTTTTTCTAATGCTCAAAATGAACCAAACTAAAGTAGACTTTTAAAGGGCAAGAGAGATTTGACTATTAAATAATAAAATAAATGTCCTCAGCAAATTAAATGGACACTGTTTTCTCAGAAATTTAACAACGTTGGCTATGTTATATGGTTTGGGCATTTTCCTGCCATAGGCTCATTTAGTATCTATTTACTGAGAACTTACTAAAAACAAAAAGAAAAGAGTATCTTCCTTTGAGGGTGCCCATACTACAATTGTAAGCAAATAAGAAACCACAATGAAAAGTAATTATAAAACTGTTCAGTGGCTAAGGATGGTAGCACATGCCTGTAATCCCAGCTACTCAGAAGGCTGAGGTCAGAGGTTCTCTTGAGCCCAGGAGTTCAAGATCACCCTGCGCAACATACTGCTCATCTCAAATTTGAAAAAAAGAGAAAAGGCCAGGCATGGTGGCTCATGCCTGTAATCCCAGCACTTTGGGAGGCTGAGGCAGGCAGATCACAAGGTCAAGAGATCAACACCATCCTAGCCAACACGGTAAAACCCTATCTTTACAAAAAATACAAAAATTAGCTGGGCGTGGTGGCATGTGCCTGTAGTCCCAGCCACTTGGGAGGCTGAGGCAGCAGAATTGCTTGAACTGGGGAGGCAGAGGTGCAGTGAGCCGAGATGGTGCCACTGCACTCCAGCCTAGAAACAGAGTGAGACTCTGTCTCAAAAAAAAGAAAGAAAAGAAGAAAAAACCTGTGTATAAAGTAATACAACATTTAAATCTGTTACACTTAGGTGATATAGCAATGAAAAATAAAGGAATGTTCAGTACAGAAATGGATTAGTCAGAAAAGGCTTCTTGGAATTGCTAACAAACACTAATAGAGAAAAATAAACCTTAACAGCAAAAGCAGAGGGAAGAAAATAACACAAAAAACACAAAGAAAGAATGATTGCAGACTTCTCATCCAAATTATATAACAAAGAAGACAATGGAAAAATATCTGTAAAGTGCTAAAGGAAAAAAAATTGTAAATCAAGAATTTTATACCCAGCAAACATATCTATCAACAAAGCAAAATCTTAGAAAAGTTGTTGTCAGCAGACCTGTACTATAAAAACTGTTAAAGTAAGTTCCTCAGGCAAATATAATATAAAATCTGTTCCAAATCTGGATCTTCACAAAAGCATAAGGGGCAAATAAACTGGTAAATATATAGGAACATATAAAATATTTTTATTATTTTAAAATTTCTTTTAAAAAATAACTTAAAAAAGATTGCTTATTGTTCAAAGCAAAAATAATGATAATGAACTATGGAATTCAAAACATGTGTATAAGTAAAATGTAATTAACGATAATTCAAAGATCAATGGGTGAAATGAAAATATACTGTTTTAAGGATTGTATGTTATACATAAAGACGTATAATAGCATTTGAAAACACATTGCGATAACTTAAAGATGCATACTGTAAACCCTAAAGTAACCACTAAAAACAAACAAAACAAAAAACATTAAGAAGGTATACCTAACAATGGAATCTTTAAAAATATTTAGTTGTTCTAATTCAGTTAAGGAGAATATGAAATGAGAAATAAAGGGGAAAAAAAAAGATGAGACAAACAAAAAACAAACAGCAAGGTAACCGAGTTAAACCTAGTCATATAGGTAATTGTCTTAACATAAATTATTTCCTCTTTTCCTGTTTTCTTTATAATTAATTGAGTATACTTCCATTTCCCCCTTCCTGTATTTAGAGCAATTGTTGTCATTCCTTTGTATAGTAGCTTGGTGTTGTTTTGTTGTTTATGTTTATCCTGCTCAAGGAGTTGTTTGAGCTTCTTGAATTTCCATTCCTGTTTTCCAGAGACAGTCAATTGGAACGTGTTCTTTTTTTTTTTTTTTTTTTTTTTTTTGACAGGGTCTTACTCTGGCACCCAGGCTAGAGTGCAGTGGTACAATCTTGGCTCACTGCACACCTCCCAGACTCAAGTGATCCTCCTATCTCAGCCTCCCAAGTAGCTGGGACTACAGGCGCATGCCACCATGCCCAGGTAATTTTTGTATTTTTTGGTGGAGATACGGTTTCACCATGTTGGCCAGGTTGGTCTCAAACTCCTACCTCAAACAATCTGCCCTGCCTCAGCCTCCCAAAGTGCTGGGATTACAGCCATAAGCCACCACACCTGGCCCAATTTGAACTTTTATAAATGTTTCTATTTTTAATTTTTGAGAAGTAAGCCCATATCTTCAAATAATATAATATTGACTGGGCACAGTGGCTCACACCTGTAAACCCAGCAGCTTGAGAAGCCAAGGCAGGCAGATTGCTTGAGCCCAGGACTTTGAGACCAAACTGGGCAACATGGTGAAACCTTTTCTCTACAAAAAATACAAAAATTAGCCAGGTGTGGTGGCATGCCTATAGTCCCAGCTACTTGGGAGGCTGAGGTAGGAGGATCGCTTGAGCCCAGGAGGTCAAGGCTCCAGCAAGCTGTGACTGTACCACTGCACTCCAGCATGGGCAATAGAGTGAGCCCTTGTCTTAAAATGATAATACTGCCATTTTCCCTTTATCCATTTAGATATTGTCTATTTCCTATTATAATTGATCAAAAATTACCTCATCATACCATATCATTCCTTTTCCTCTCCTCTTAATACTTATATACCCCTTTTCGTTTTTCTAAAGATTGCTTTTGTAATATAAATAATATAGTTATGCTTTTGGTTCTTGTATTACTAACAACAGATTATCTTGATTCCCAACTATGCAAAATGAAGCATTACCTCCCCGTTATTTTCTCTTTTTTTTTTTTTTTTTTTTTTTTTTGAGACAGAAGTCTCACTCTGTTGCCCCAGGCTGGAGTGCGCAGTGGCGTGATCTAGCTAACTGTAGCCCTCACCTCCCAGGCTCAGCAATCCTCCACTCCACCTCAGCCTGCAGAACAGCTGAGACTATAGCCCAGTGTGCCACCACCCCAGCTAATTTTTGGCATTTTTGTAGGATGGGGTCTCACTATGTTACACCAGGTTGGTCTCAAACCTCCTGGGCATCACAAATCCTCCTCGGCCTCCCAAAGGCTGGATACATGCATGAGCCACAAGTGCCTGGCCCCCATTACTTTCTATTTACATCTTTTCCTTACTTCCCAACTGTGGAAATGAATTTTTAACTGATAAAGTTGATAAACATATATATTCTGTTCTATAATCCTTATTGTTTTTCAATAGATGGCCCATACTTTATGTTTGCAAACCAATAAACGGTTTGCAAACAAATAACATTTGCATTATTTTAACTATACAAATATTCTTCACTTTTAAGCCAGATTGTCTACTAATTGCCATTCCTTCCCCTGGCTGGAATCCCTTTGTAAACCTCTTTCTTGAAATTCTCCTTTCTTCTGTCCAATCTAAAGTGATACTCCCAGAGGCCAGGTATGTGGCTCACACTATATCCAAGTGCTTTGGGAGCCAAGGTGGGAGGATTACTGAAGCCCAAGAGTTTCATTACCAGCTGAGCAACATGGTGAGACCTCATCACTTAAAACAAATATATATATATATATATATAATATATAAATTTTTTGTTTACTTGATAAGGTCCCTTCCATTTAGGAAGAAAACTTTTTAAAAAATTAGCTGGGCATGGTGGCACATACCTGTAGTCCCAGCTACTTGGAAGGCTGAGGCAGGAGGATAGCTTTAGACTAAGAGTTTAAGACTATAGTAAGCTCCAGTACACTCCAGCCAGGGCAACAGAGCAACACCCTCTCTCTCAAAAAAATTTAAAATAAAAATAAACGAATGCCTCTCCAGGTCTTCTGCATACCTGTTTATGATATTCTTTCCTGACTGACTAACAGAACTGCTCAGGTAGTCAGGCGCGGTGGCTAACGCCTATAATCCCAGCACTTTGGGAGGCTGAGGTGGGCGGATCAGCTGAGGTCAGGAGTTCAAGACCAGCCTGGCTAACATGGTGAAACCCCCCTCTCTACTAAAATACAAAACTTAGCCAGGCATGACGGCGGGTGCCCGTAATCGCAGCTACTGGGGAGGCTGAGGTGGGAGAATCGCTTGATCCCGGGAGGTGGAAGTTGCAGTGAGCCGAGACTGTGCCATTGCACTCAAGCCTGGGTGACAGAGCAAGATTCTATCTCAAAAAAATGAAAACAAAAACAAAAAACAGAACTGCTCCGGCAACCAGAAATTAAGGGAACAAAACACTGGAGAAGAGGGGAATAGTAAGAATGGGTCAGCTAATATTCTTCAGTCACTTTTTCTCCCTCAAGGTAAATACCAAATCTGCATTCAAGAGGCTGAAGTTCCCAGTAAAGGGAACAAGCAGAAAGCCAAGACCAAAAGGCAGGAAAATCAGCTTTTGACAGTTTTAGAGAACCCTGGTACCTTAAATTAGAGGCATACAAGGTTAGAATCCTGAAGAGGAAAAATGGGAAGAGAACGTAATACTCTTATTTTCTCAACACATTTGCTGAATTCTTATGCTACACAAGGAGAGAGGTTAAGATAAGCAAAAAGACTCAGAGAAGCCAACAGAATGTTAGCTAGTCTTGAGGTATAAAGGAAAGAAAAGAATTAAGAATCTACCAAGGGAAGGGCTCCTAATCATCACTCCAGGCTCTTTGGAATGTCTGGAGGACTACAGCATAAGGCAGTAAAGAGCCAGAGACAGTCACACCCTAATTAAAGGTGAACCCTAGATTTAGCCCGCTCAGTCGTTGACTGGATTAAATATTGCCATACCATCTGCCTTACCAGAAACTGGGGGTAGAGGGGAGGGACCTTCACTTAAGGAAGAAAACACCATCCAAAACCTCCACAATTTCTTTAATGTCTATTCAGTCCAAAATTACCAGGCATGCCGAGAGAAGAGATTCACAGATGATCTAAATATTGAACTTATCAAATGACTTTAAAAATGGCTATGATTAATATGACAAGAAAAAAAGAACAAAACAGATGAAAAGATGGAGAATTTCACTACAGCCTTACAATCTGTTTTTTTATTATAAAACTGGAGAAAACTCAGAACTGGGTTTTTAAAATTCAGAACTCCATAGATGGTTTACCAGCAAATAAGTCAATTGAAAAAATCCACACTGAGGTTGGGCATGGTGGCTCACGCCTGTAATCCCAGCACTTTGGAAGGACGAGGCAGGTGAATCATTGTGAGGTTAGGAGTTGGAGACCTGGCCAACATGGTGAAACCCCGTCTCTATCAAAAATGTAAAAATTAGCCAGGCGCAGTGGTGAGCGTCTGTAATCCCAGCTACTCGGGAGGCTGAGGCACAAAAATCGCTTGACACCGGGAGGCGGAGGTTGCAATGAGCCGAGATAACCACTGCCCTCCAGCTTGGGTGACAGAGTGAGACCCTGTCTCGGAAAAAAGAAAAAGAAAAAATATCCACACTGAAGCACAAAGAGAACAAGGAAAGGAAAGGATGCAAAATACAGAAGAATGTAAGAAAAATGAAACATGGACACCGTCAAAAGCCTTCAGCCAGCAGTTCTCAAAACTTTTGCCTGGCACTATTTTTATGTTCTCAAAAAGTATTGGGTTTCCTGGTCGAGTGCAGGGGCTCACGCCTGTAATGCCGGCACTTTGGGAGGCTGAGGCGGATGGATCACCTGAGGTCAGGGGTTCGAGACAAGCCTGGGCAACATGGTGAAACCCCGTCTCTACTAAAAATACAAAAAATTAGCGGGGTGTAGTGGCGGGCGCCTGTAATTCTAGCAACTGGGGAGGCTAAGGCAGGAGAATCACTTGAAACCGCGAGGCGGAGGTTGCCGCGAACCAAGATCACGCCATTTCACTCCAACAAGAGCAAAACTTCGTCTCAAATATATATATATCCCTTGGGTTTCCCAAGAACTTTTGTATATGTGTTATGTTTGTTGACATTAGCCACATTAAAAATTGGTACTGAGCCAAGGACAGTAGCTCACGCTTGCAATCCCAACACTTTGGGAGGCCTAGGCTGGCGGATTGCTTGAGACTAGGAGTTTGAGACCAACCCGGGAAACATGGCAAAACCCCATCTCTACAGAAAAATTAGCCAGGCATGGTGGCATGCACCCATGGTCCCAGCTACTCAGGAGGCTGAGGTTGCAGTGAGCAGAGATCAGACCACTGCACTCCAGCCTGGGAGACAGAGAGGCCTTGTTTTTTTTTAAAAAAAAAAAAAAAAAAAAAAAAAAAAAAAAAAAGGCCAAGTGCAGTCTCTCACGCTTATAATTCCAGAACTTTGGGAGGCCAAGGCAGGCAGATCGCCTGAGGTCAGGAGTCCAAGACCAGCCTGGACAACAATGGCGAGACCTCATCTCTACTAAAAATATAAGAGTTAGCTGGGCACAGTGTCGCAGGCCTGTAATCCCAGCTACTTGGGAGGCTGAGGCAGGAGAATCACTTGAACGCGGGAGGCAGAGGTTACAGTGAGCTGAGATCATGCCTCTGTACTCCAGACTCCAGCCTGGGGGACAGAGTGAGAAAGAAAGAAAGAAAAGAAAGAGAGAGAGAGAGAGAGAAATTGAAACTGAAGAATGAATTAAAGAACATACAAGTATAAATAATATTCACCACTGGAACAATGGTATTTTCATATCATGCAGCCTCTAATAAAGTCAATTCTATTCCCCTAGGAGAACGCAAGCTTTTTTTTTTTTTCTTTTTTTTTTTTTTTTTTTTTTTT
>NW_016803341.1:1002889-1006471 GCF_001698545.2 Rhinopithecus bieti | reverse complement strand
TTTTTTTGAGACAGAATTTCGTTCTTGTTGCCCAGGCTGGAGTGCAATGGTGCGATCTCAGCTCACTGCAATCTCTGCCTCCCGGGTTCAAGCGATTCTCCTGCCTCAGCATCCGGAGTATCTGGGATTACAGGCATGCGCTATCACGCTCGGCTAATTTTGTATTTTCAGTAGAGACAGGGTTTCTCCATGTTGGTCAGGCTAGTCTCAAACTCCAGACCTCAAGTGATCTGCCCGCCTCGGCCTCCCAAAGTGCTGGGATTACAAGCGTGAGACACTGTGCCCAGCCTAAGCTTTTTTTTTTTTTTTTTAAAGTAACGTCTAACTGATATTGTGAAAATATTTTTAAATCTGTAACTCCCCTGAAAGAAATTTTATCATTGTATAATTGTGCAGAAGCAATACTTAAAGACATCATAGCCAAGTATTTCTAAAAACCTATGAAAGATATTAGTCCATAGTTTCAAGCCCTATAAACCCAAAGCATGATAAATGTAAAGAAAACTATACTTGGCCAGTCATGGTAGTTCACACCTGTAATCCCAGCACCTTGGGAGGCTGAGGCAAGAATATTACTTGAAGCCAGGAGTTCAAGACCAGCCTGGGCAACAAAGCTAAACCCTGTCTCTACAAAAAAAAAAATTAGCCAGGCACAGTGGCATGTGCCTATAGTACCAGCTACTTGGGATTAGACAAGTTCTGGAGATAGGTGGCAGTATTGGTTACAGAAAAATGTGAATATACTTAATGCCACTGAACTGTACACTTAAAAATGGTTAAAATGGTGAAGTATATGTTATGTATATTTTACCACAATTTTAAAATAAGGTGAAATACAGACATTCATACAAACAAAATAAATGAGTCCTTCACTAAAAGAAATGCTAAAGGGAGTTCTGCATATAAAAGGAAAAGTGACCTTAAAATGAAACACAGAGATGGAGGAGGAAATGAAGAATCAAACAAAAGAGTAAACATGTATGAATGATGACTCTATGAAATAATAAGGATAATGTTGTGTGGGAACAAAATTACATATAAAATCAAAATTCATGACAACAGTATAAGACATGGGAAAGGATCAATGAAAAACTGTTACATATTCCTAGCAGTGTCAAGGAAGTGACAAAAATATTAATTTATATTATGCTTTAATGAGTCAAGGATACATGCTGAAATTCTTTGAGTAATGTCTAATGATTAAAAAAGGAAAGTCCGGGCCCAGTGGCTCACACCTGTAATCCCACACTTTGGGATGCCAAGGCGGGCAGATCACCTGAGGTCAGGAGTTCGAGACCAGCATGGCCAATATGACAAAACCCTGTCTCTACTAAAAATACAAAAATTAGGGGAGTGTGGTGACATGTGCCTGTAATCCCAGCTACTCAAGAGGTTGAGACAGGAGAATTGCTTGAACCCGGGAGGTGGAGGTTGCAGTGAACCAAGATTGCGCCACTGCACCCCAGCCTGGGCGACAGAGCAAGACTCCATCTCAGAAATAAAATAAAATAGGAAGAAGAAGAGTCAATAGACAGCCAAACATAATAATAATAAAGAATAAGCACTTAGGGAAAAAGAAAAACCAGCAAGTATCAGACTTCTCCACAGCAACATTGAACACCAGAAGACAAGATGCTCAACGAAACAAAACATGAGCCAAGAATTTTAATTTCAACCAAGCTAGCCTTTGAATATAAAGTCTATAGAGCTAAAATTCAAATACGCAATGACTCAAAAATTGTTGCTCACATAAGTCCTTCTTAAGGCAACTACTAGAGGAAGAACTCAAACCCAACTAGATGACAGGGAAAACTTCAATAAAAAAGAATGTCAATGAAGATTGAATATATTTAACTGCAACTCTAAGACAAAAACAAAGTCAGATTAAAAGTGATCAAGTATGATACATAAAAATAGTACATAAAAATTATACACCTAAGAAAAAAAAGAGAGAAGATAGAAAGTAGAATAAGCTAGTCAACTGTCTCATACCAGTTACTGTGAGTCAAAGCTAGGCAAATCAACTACAGGTCTACAATCCCTAATCGAAAATCCTTGTAGCAAAATGTTTCACAATACCAAATTCCGTACATTTAAAAAAAATACAGCTCATCTGTCACATATTATGTAACATCCCAGTAAGATCTTAAGAAGCATTCCATAATCAAACACATTCATATTTCAGCAGTAAAATATAGGAATATTCACAAAAGTGATAAATATAAAGATTATTAATATATTGTCAGCTCACATCAGGTTTTCTTGCCAAATGAATTAAGGCAGGTTTTGACACCAAATAGTTTTTAGAGCCTTTAGGATTTGGGGATTACAAATGAGGGATTATGGGCCAAATCAAGTATGCTTGACTACAAAGTAAAGCACTAAGATAATACTATTCCCTGATATTTAATGCTAAGAGGAAGGAATAAGAGAAGAGTACACAAGTTAAGTTTCATTGTTGCCCTTGGGTGAGAAACCAGTAAATATTACAGAGAGAGAGAGAGAGAGAGAGAGAGAGAGAGAGAGAGAGAGAGAACTGAGGATCCAATACAAAGGAACCACAAGGACAAAATGCAGTTTTTTAAAATTCAAAGAAAAAAAGGAGCACATTAGATATGGCTTCATGGTACTGTCTTCCCCTCGCCCCAGAAAATTATTTCACCTGACACTAAGTTTTTTTTAATGATTATAGTGCTCTCAATTTCCAACTTACTACGCTTGGAAGAAACAACTGCTGATGAGCATAAAGTCACTAGGGGGCAGCAGAGCATAAAGAGTATCCCCTGAAAAGTGGTGACAACTACAAAGTTATTACATAACCAGAAGTGTCTTCAACTGCTGAAAACATTTCAGTCATCACAAGCACAATAAAACACTCGCCAATTAATTTGTAAACATTGCTTCTAAGATATTCATTATATTACTTTATGATTGTAATTTTTATTTTGAAATAATTTCACATTGCACAGAGAACTCTTGTATAGCCTTTATGCAGAGTTCACTAATTTTTGCCATATTTGTTTTATCATTTTCTTCCTACATATATATGTATATGTATGTTTATTTTTCTAAACCATTTGTAAGTAGGCTTCATATATCGTGCCTGTAAAACTATAGTATGTACCTCCTCTCTTACATAATGATAGTACCATTATCAAATTCAAGAAATTTACATTGATACAATTATAATCTAATCCACAGTCCAAATTCCAATTTTGAAGATCATCCCAATAATACTCTTTAGAGCATTTTCATTTCCTACTGGAAAGTATCCAGTCTAAGATCATGAATTACATTTTGTTGTCATGTCTCTTCAGTTTCTTTTTATCTAAACAAGCAGTTTCACCAAATTTATGGACAAAAAACCACTTTACATTACTAAAAATTACTGAGAGGCTCGATGTGGTGGCTAACATCTATAATCTCAACATTTTGTGAGGCCAAGGTGGAAGGATTGCTTAAGGCCAGGAGTTCAAGCCCAGCCTGGGCAACACAGTGAGACCATATCTCTAAAGAAGAAAGAAAAGAGGAAAATAAAATTACTGAGTACCCTAAAGAGTTTTGCTTATATGAAATCTATAT
>NW_016803341.1:994827-1001163 GCF_001698545.2 Rhinopithecus bieti | reverse complement strand
AAAAAAAAAAAAAAAAAAAAAAAGAGGCACTTATGTGAGGTGATGAATATGTTAATTAGCACAATTTTAGTAATCATTTCACAACGTGTATATATATCAAAACATCACATTCTATACCTTAAATATATACTTTTTAAAATTATACCTCAAGAAAGTTGGGGAAAAAAACTAAAACTGAGAACCTTGAAAATAATTAATTCATTTAAAATTAACAATGAACCCACTACAAGTTAAGCAGTATATTTTATACAAATAAAAAACAGTTAAAAGAGTTTGTCTTACATTTGTGAAAGTATCTTTAATGTCTGTCTTAACAGAAGACATCTGGATTCTGTAGGTGTCTCTGCATTCAACCTATGGCAATGCATAGTTGCATAGTTTTGGTTAAAGTACATGAAGAAAACTCAGCCTCACAATACATGTAACTGGAAAAATAAAAAGTATTTTCAAAGACTTTTCAGATAATTATATATAAATATCCTTTGGTATAATTTTAGAATGTGACAAATGATACTTTCTTAAAGTTACAAGGTGAAATCTGAAAGCATATCAGTAAATGTTTTGTACCTTGTTACATTAAAACCCACTAGTCTATGTTATACTTCAAATGAATATTTTACATGATTTTGTAACATCAGGCATTGGTCATTTAAAAAATACTGATTCACTGGGTTGTATAGTTTTCCAAATGTTGACATATTTCATTAAATAGTATCAAAAAACACATTCATTAATATTATCACCCAGTCTAACAAGAAATGTTTGTAAGTACTGACAATCTTTAGAAGGGCAACAGGCTACCTTAGGGAAAATAAGAACAGGTAGCAACAGTAAATTCTGCATATATAGTCCAAATAATAAACTGGTTATTCTGTAGAACACAATAATAAAGATGAACTGAAAATCTAATCATAATAAATAATCACTATACATCAGAATGGATGAAATAAAAACTAGTGACAACACCAAATGCTTATGAGAATGCAGAGAAACTACATCACTAATACTTTACTGATGGAAATAGAAAACAGTACAGCCACCTGCAAAAATATTTTGAAGTTACTAAAAAAACCAAACATACACTTACCATACAGTCCAACCAACTGCACTCCTGAGCATTTACCCTAGAGAAATGTTAACTTATGTTGAAATATATATATACATCTAAATCGGTACAGGAATGTTCACAGCAGTTTTATTCATAATAGCCAATGAATGGTTCTTTTTCCTCCTGACAAAAAAATATGTAGTATCTCTTCCAACACCAATTCTCTGACACCTACTGATGTCTCACAATTCTAATTAATTCTCACACTATCTCCTGGAGTTAGCATCAGACTTCAGAGGTTAAGGGCTCAGTCCCATAAAACTGACCCACTTTATGCACCAGTCACAAACTAGGTGCCCAGATGTCCCACGTTTTTGCCCAGCCAACTGCAAATTCAATTGTTGCCATGATGCCTCCTCTCCCTACCAGGTTCAATAAGTTACTAGAATAATATAGAACTCAGTTAAGCACTTTGCTTACTTACTGATTTATTATTGAAGATGTAACTCAGGATCATCCAAATGGAAGAGGTGCATAGGGAGGGTTATGAGAAAGAGTGGGATGCAAGGAGCTTCCATGTCCCCTTCAGACATGCCACCTTCCCAGAAACTCAATGTGTTCACCAACCTGGAAGCTCTCTGAAACTCCTTATTGTTTAGGAGTTATTAAGGAAGTTTAATTACATGGGTATAATTGATCAAATCACTGGCCATTGGTGATTGGGGCTCTCTCCCCATCCTGGAGGTTAGGGGATGAAGTTGAATGTTTCAACCCTCTAATCAAGGCTTGGTCTTTCTGGCAACTAGTCCCTCTCCTAAAGCTATCTAGCGCCTCATCAAGAATTATCTCATTAGCATAACTCAGGTATGGTTGAAAGGAGCTTCTTATGAATAACAAAACATAAACTTATCGCCTTCTCACTTACGAAATTCCAGGTAGTTTAGGAATTATGTGCCAGAAGTCAGGGTCAAAGACCAAATGCAATTTATTATTATGCCACAGCCCAAAACAAGAAACAGCCCAGGTGTTCAACAGGTAAATGGTTAATAAACTGTGGTACAACAATATCATGGAGTACTATTCAACAAAAAAAGTAATAAACAATTTATGCTCACAACAACAAACGATCTCCAGAGAATTATGCTGAGAAAAAGAAAAAACAATACCAAAAGGTTACAACATATGACCTCATTTATACAGCAATTTTGTAATGACAGAACTTTAACAATAGAGACAGTGGTTGGCAGAATTAGTGATGGGGAAGCAGGGAAGTAGATGTGATTATAAAAAGGTACCATAGCAATCATTATAGTGATGAAACAGTTCAATATATTGACTGTGGTGGTGAATACACATACCAACATGAGATAAAATTGTACAGAACTAAATGTATACACACAAATGCCTATAGTAAAACTGTAGAAATCTGAATAATGTAGGTGAATTATATCAATGTCAATATCTTGGTTTGATATTACAGCATTGTTTTGCAAAATGTTACTGAGGGGAATTCAGTAAAGGGTACTTGGAGTCTCTCTATAATTTCTTATAAATTATATCAGTGTAGAGCAGGCAATAAAAACATATAGAGATAAATACACATACACACACACATACATATACTTACATATATAATTTCTTATAACTGTATGTGAAACTGCAATTATCTCAACAAAAATTTCAATTAAGAAATCAATACTACATATCTAAAGAGAATTCAGAATAATATTTTTATACTTTTAAGGTAATGAAGACCCTTCTAAGCAAGATATCAAATTCAGAAGCCACAAAGAAAAAGACTGGTTGATTTTACTACAATAAAATATTAACCTCCTGGCCAGGAGGGGTGGCTCACACCTATAATCCCAGCACTTTGGGAGGCCAATGTGGGCAGATTTTTTTAGCTCAGGAATTTGAGACTAGCCTGGGCGACATGGAGAAACCTCATCTCTACAAACAATACAAAAATTAGCCAGACATGGTGGTGCACACCTGTAGTCCCAGCTACTCAGGAGGCTAAGATGGGAGGATCACTTGAGCCCCTGAGGCAGAGGTTGAGTGAGCTGAGATCGTGCCATGCCACTGTACTCCAGCCTGGGTAAGAGAACCAGGTCTCAAAAAAAAAAAAAAGAAAAGTTAAGTTTCGTATAAGAATTTGCAACATGAATTAGGTGAAAAAATAAACACCAAAATGGGGAGATGCATTTATAAAAGTTAATACAAGATTAATATCTGGGACATAATACATATATAACATACATTATATAATAGTAGTTCCAAAAGGAAAGGAGAGAAAGAGAAAGAAGTTGGAAGAATATTTGTAAAAGTAATGACCAAAAACTTTCTAAATCTGATGAAGAATATGAATACATACTTCCAGGAAGTTCAACAAACTCCAAGTAGAATAAACTCACAAACATCCACAGCAAGGCACATTATAATCAAACTGTCAAAATACAAGACAGGCCGGGTGCAGTGGCTCATGCCTGTAATGCCAGCACTTTGGGAAGCTGAGGCGGGAGGATCACCTGAGGTCAGGAGTTCAAGATCAGTCTGGCCAACATGGTGAAACCCCATCTCTACTAAAAATACAAAAATTAGCCGGGCATGGTGGCGCATGCCTATAATCCCAGCTACTTGGGAAGCTAAGGCAGGAGAATCACTTGAACCTTGGAGGCAGAGGTTGCAGTGAGCCAAGATCCTTGTGCCACTGCACTCCAGCCTGGGCAACAGAGTGAGACTCTGTCTTAAAAAAAGAAAAGCAGACTCTTGAGACTCTTGAAACCAATGAGAGAAGCAACTCATTGTGTATTAAGGATCCTCAATAAGATGAACAGCAAATTTCTCATCAGAAACCATGGAGGCCAGAAGACAGTGAGATAACATATTTAAAATGTTATTTTAAATATTTTTTATTTAAATTTGTAAAATGTTGAAAGGAAAACCCCATTAAGCAAAAATTCATTATCTGGCAAAACTATCCTCCAAAATGAAGAAGAAATTAAGATATCCCCAGATAAACAAAAACTGAGACTCTGTCATTAGTAAACCTGCCCTATAGGAAGCACTAAAACAAGTCTCTCAGGCTGGAAAGAAAAAACACTAAATGGTAACTCAAATCCATACAAAGAAATAAAGAACACTGTTAAAGGATAACTACCTAGGTAAATATAAAAGTCAATATTATTGAATTTTTAATTCGTACCTCCTCCTTTTTCCTATATGATTTAAAAGACAGCATAAAATAATACGTATCCCTGTTGACGAGCATACATTGTATAAATAATTTATGACAACAAAAAGGACAAATGGACTTATATAGTAACAAAGATTTTGTATACTATTGAAACTAAATTGGTATCAAACCAGATATTCATAAATTAAGATGTTAATTATAACCCCCAGAAAAATCACAAAGAAAATAAGTTAAAATTTATAGTTTATAAATGAATGAATCAAACTGGTACACTAGAAAATACCTATCTAACACAAAATAAGGCAGTAACGGAAAAAACAAGGAACGAAAAATACAGAAGATACACAAAATAAATAGCAAAATGGCAAAAGTAAGCCGTTCCCTATCAGTAATTACAATGAATGAAAATGGACTAAACTCTCCAAATAAAAGGCAGAGATTGACATGATGAGCTTTTTTGCTGTCGTTTGTTTGTTTTCTTTGACATTATGGACTTTTTAAAAATAGTAACAACATGATCCAACTACATGTCATGTATAAAAGACTCACTTTAGATCCCAAGATAGAAATAGGTTGAAAGTGAAAGGATAGAAAAAGATATTCTAAGCAAACAATAACCAAAAGATTAACTGGACAAACCAAAGGAGAGCTAAAACTAAACAAAACAAGCTTCAAGACAAAAATAGCTGCAAGAAAAAAACAGACATTATTATTTCTATTTTAAAGGTTCAGAAAACTAGTACTGAAACCCTGTTCTGCATACTGCTCCCTCTAGAATAATGTACTGTTTACAACAGAAACAGAATCAACTCTTTAGTGCCTGCATAGGTAGGAACAAATGTGCTGTAGACTAGTTACCAAAAAATTACCATTTCATACACTGGTGAGGAGGCCCTGGTTGACCTTTAGCCTGTTTGTGCCAAGCAGTTATCCTTTCAGTTCAGGAAAGGGATGTACTAATCTGACAAACACATTCAAGCCAAGGACTACAAATCATGACTAAGATTTGCTATTAGTCATCTCCCATTCTTTCTAAAGACTTCACTCCTTTGGAGTAAAGGCTATCATATACGAGTAAAGCTTTTCCCAAAATGTCATGCTTCAGAGGAAAGTTAAGATCACCAAGGAGTTCCAAAATGTATTTTCTTTAGGGTTGTTAATTTTCTAAAAAACAAAATGGAGCAAACATTTTTTTTTTTAGTTTACAAAAAAAAAAGCAGGATACAACATAACATGTGCATGTACCTGTCTGTATGTTAATACAATATTAACATATACAGTGAATATGTCCATATAGTATATATAGTATAACACAAATATTATAGTATTTATAAAAACAATAGCGAATGTTTATTTCATGTTTACTACTTATAAAGGACTGTTCTGAACACTTTTCACTTATTATCTTGCTAAACCCCAAAACTACACCCATGATACAGGGTGACAGTATTACCTTCATTGCACAAAGAAACAGAATCACAGGCAAGATAAATTATTTGTCCAAGTTACAAAGCTAGTGAGTAGAGCCATGATTACAGAGAAAGTATAAAAACTCAGAATCCCACACTCATCCATTTCTCTGCCACTATATTATATATATTACATAAATGTACATATTATAACTTGCTGCCCCATACAAAATATACATAACATTATGCAACATCATAAATATTTATGTTATACATACACAAATTTTTTATATATGCATATGTGTGTGCATGTGTTTCGACGACATAGAAAACGTTCAAAATGTAAAAAAATTATCAAGCAAATATGCTAAAATAGTAAGTTTATGAATAGTTTTGCTCCGTTTTAGGTTTTTCTAATATTTCCATATTTACATCAATAAGCATTATAGTGGCAACTATTTTGGTCAGACCCCAGGCCCCACGCCAATGCTATCTGGCAAAAGACCACACACTCCACACCCCACAACCATAAAATTAAACAGGGGACTAAGTTTGGGCCAAGCATAACATCCCAGGTAAGAACACGTAAGAATTAGACTATTGTCTTAGGGGTGGGAAATCAGATCATTTTCCTAAGATTATAATAACTGAAGCTGACCAAAAAAAAAAAAAAAAAAAAAAAA
>NW_016803341.1:988433-991956 GCF_001698545.2 Rhinopithecus bieti | reverse complement strand
AAAAATCCTTTTCCTCTTTAGTCTAAAGATATTATAATAGATGCCTAAAGTTGCTGGTGTATGCCCCTTGCTTCATGAGAAAATTCAATTTTAGGACAAGATGAAGACAATGGAGGGAGAGAAGACACAGAGGTGGGAGGAAAAAGGCAAGTCTGAAAAAGAGAAGAGACCTTCTGGTCAATATAAAAATCCTTTCTTACAGTCTGACCTAACACCAACTTGACCCTATGTTTTCAGATGCTTGGTGTAACTTAAACTTTTTTGTTTAACTCACACTGAGTTTCTGTCACTTGCAACCAAACAGTCCCAACCACTACATGTATAAGTTTCATAATCTGGAAAAAAGGCAAAGAAATATTGGTATGCTGCTTATATCTTTTTAAAAATGATCTGCATAACATTTTCTATTATTAACATATAAACTCCAAAAGAAAAGAAATAATAATAGCTTACTAAACAATAAAAACATACCTACAATACAATGAATTTTCTAAATTTCCAAATGCCCTTATGACGATAAAATCAAAACAAGAAATCATTCCTTCCAGCAGAGCAAAACAGGACTAAAAGAACAAGCTCTAACACTACAAAATAACCTGATTATACAGAGATTTTTTCAGCATTTTTTGTTGCTATTGTTCTATTTTTTCCTTCTATTTATCTTCAGAACAGTACAGGTAGAACAAAACTGCATTAAAAAACCTGAAGTATTCTGTGCCCTAAAATATTTTATCTAAATCTTGAAGAGTTGTTAAATACTCTTAGTTGCATTCATGTAACTTGGCAAGCTGACAAAGGTTTCCTTCAATACACACTACACACAGCAGATTAACCAACAGGACATGGAGTAGAACCTAATTCTAAAGTGACTGTTTTTCATTTTAAAATACTACGTTAGGCTATCTGACACCAAATTTCACTGAGTAGATGACAGTATATGATGTGCTTGCTTTATCTAAAAAAGAGGAAGTCAAAGTAAACAAAGAATTCAACAGCAGCTATAACAATTCCCTTTACAATGATATTTCCTCCCCTGTGTAACAGCTCAAATTACAGAAAATCTGAGGTTGCTATTAAGCATTAAAAAGGATAAGGAAGTCCTTGTTAGGTTGTTTTGTAACTTGTTACACTAAGAAAAAAAAAAACTCCTTTTAAATTGGGTTTTCAGGGGGGTTTATTTTTATTTTGTGTTTACAAGTGATCAAATTCCGAACTAAATTACTACTCCCAATGTTCCCATTAATATAACCATTGGTAGATTAATCTTTTTGTCATAAAGTTCTGGCCATGCTATTCTTCTGTCCCTTGAAAAAGATACCAAGTCCTGAATCCATATTGAAGATTCTAAATAAAATCTAAATTTCTGAGCTTAACAGCCTAGTACTTTCCCAATCTTACCCTAACCTTTCTATCCATTTTTTCTTCATACTGTTCCTCTCCACAAGGTTTTCGCCTCTCTGAGCAAACTGATTTTTTTAATCCTATAAACAGTCTAATTGCCAGGATAGACTAGATTATGCTACTATAACAACCAACCTCAAAATTTCAGTAGCTTAAAACAACAAAGATTTCTTTCTTGCTGATGATGTGAGTCCATGGTGGGTCAGCCTGAGGCTCTCCTCTACAATGTCCTCACTCCGAGAAGCAGCCAATTATCTACAGTCAGTAAACTTTTTCTGTAAATAGCCACAAAGTAACTATTTTCAGCTTTATGGGACATATGGCATCTATCACAACAATTCAATTTTGCTGTTGTAGTGTAAAAGCTGCCAAAGACAATACATAAACAAATGAGTATGGCTATGTTTCAATAAAATTGCATTGACAAAAATTGGCAACAGATCGCATGTGGCCTGCATGCCAGTTTGCCAGAGCACTGCCGGTCACTGTGACAGAGGAAAAGCACAGTAAGAAAATTAGAGACTCTTAAAACTTCTACTTGGAAGTGACTCATATGACTTCAACTCATATATGATTTGTCATAATAAATCATATGGCCACAAGTAACTTCCAAGGAGAAAGGACATGCAATTATATGTACCTGGAAGGGAAAAAGAAATACTGAGTATATAGGCTGGGCGCAGTGGTTTGCACCTGTAATCCCAGAACTTTGGGAGGCCGAGGCGGGAGGATCATTTGAGGTCAGGAGTTCGAGACAAGCCTGGCCAACATGGTGATACCCCATCTCTACTAAAAATACAAAAAATTAGCTGTGCATGGTGGTGCACACCTGTAATCCCAGCTACTCGCGATGCTGAGGCAGGAGAATCACTTGAACCCGGGAAGCAGAGGTTGCAGTAAGCCAAGATCAAACCACTGCACTCCAACCTGGGCAACAGAGCGAGATTTAGTCTCAAAAAAAAAAAAATTGAGTATATAATCCTAACAACATCACAAAGTATATTTTCTTGACCTTTTCTTGTTTCTTCCCCACTATTATAGAATGCCTAAATCTCCTTTATCTACAAATCCAAATCCTAGCCATTCCTCAAGACTGAGTTCAAATATCACCATCTCCAAGGATTCTGCATCTCATAATCTCTTTTTGGCTTATAGTTACCTTTTCTTTTTTATTTTTTAAAATTATTTTATTGATACAAATATTTCTACATATGTGTGGGAAATGTGTGATATTTTGTTACATGTATAGACTGTGTAATGAGTAAGTCAGGATACTTAAGGTGCCCATCACCTCAAGTATTAATCATTCCCGTATGTTGGGAAAATTTCAAGTCCTCTGTTCTAGCTATTTTTAAACAGATAATACATCATTGTTAACTATAATCACGCTACTCTGCTATAGAACATTAAAACTTATTCCATCTAACTGTATATCAGTATCCATTAACCAGTTTATTTTTATTCCCTCCCACACACCCACCCTCCCACTCCTCTGGTATCTATCATTCTATTCTCTACCTCCAGATTAATGTTTTTAGTTCCTACATATGAGTGACAACATGTGATATTTGTCTGTCTGGGCCTGGGCTTAATTCACTCAACAAAATGACATCCAATTCCATCCACATTGCTGCAAATGACATGATTTCATTTTCTTCTGCAATTGAACAGTATTCCATTGTGTATACCTCGTTTTCTTCATCCATTCATCCATTGACAGGCACTTAGGTTGATTCTGTAGCTTTGCTATGTTTGCATGGAAGTGCAAGTATCCCTCTGATATACTGGCTTCTTTTCCTTCCAGTAAGTACACTGTAGTGGGACTGCTGGATCACATGAGAGTTCTATTTTTGAGAAACCTCCATACTGTTTTCTATAGTGGCTATTCTAATTTACATTCACAAGAAAGTGTATAAAAGTTCCCTTTACTCCATACCCTTTCTAATATCTGTTTTTTGTTGTTGTTGTTGTCTTTTTAATAATAGCCATTCTAACTAGGGTAAAATATATCCATGATTTTGATCGCATTTCCCTGATGATTAGTGGTGTTGAGCACTTTTAACATGCCTGTTGGTCATTTCTTTTTCTTTTCTTTTCTTTTTTTTTTTTTTTTTTTTTTTTT
>NW_016803341.1:948858-988158 GCF_001698545.2 Rhinopithecus bieti | reverse complement strand
TTTTTTTTTTGAGATGGAGTCTCGCTCTGTCACCCAGGCTGGAGTGCAGTGGCGCGATCTCGGCTCACTGCAACCTTCTCCTTCTGGGTTCAAGTGATTCTCCTGCTTCTCCTGCCTCAGCCTCCTGAGTAGCAGGGACAACAGGTGCACACCACCATGCCCAGTTAATTCTTGTATTTTTCGTAGAGACGGGGTTTCACCATGTTGGTCAGGCTGGTCTTGAATTCCTGACCTCATGATCTGCCCACCTCAGCCTCCCAAAGCGCTGAGATTATAGGAGTAAGCTACCACACCCAGCCCCTGTTAGTCATTTCTATGTCTCCTTTCGAGAAATGTCTATCCATGCCCTTTGCCCACTTTTAATGAGAATAATTGTGGAGATTTTTTTCCTGTTGTTGGATTCTCTATATAGTCTAGATATTATCCCTTATCGGATGAAGAGTTGCAAATATTTTCTCCCACTCAACAGGTTGTCTCTTCACTGTTGACCATTTCCTTTGCTGTGCAGAAGCTTCTTAGTTTAGTATATTCCCATTTGTCTATTTTTTGTTTTGTTACCTGTACTTTGAGATCTTAGCCATAAAATCTTTGCTTAGACCAATGTCCTGGAGTGTTGCCTCTATGTTTTCTTCCAGTTTTATAGTTTCAGGTCTTATGTTTAATGTTTATGTTAAATCCTTCTTGAGTTGATTTTTGTAAACAGCGAGGGGGTCCAGTTTCATTCTTCTGCATCTGTATATCCAGTGTTCCCAGCACTATTGATTAAAGAGGATATCCTTTCCCCAATGTCTGCTTTGGGTGCCTTTGTCAAAAATCAGTTCGCTGTAAGTATGTGGATTTATTTCTGGGTTCTGAATTCTTCTCCATTGGTCTATGTGTCTATTTTATACAAATACTACGCTGTTTTGGTTACTATTGCCTAGTAATATATTTTAAAATCAGGCAGTGTGATGCCTCTAGCTTTGTTCTTTTTGTTCAGAATTGATTTGGCTATTCGGGTTCTTTTTTGATTCCACATGAATTTCAGAATTGTTTTTTCTATTTATATGAAAAATGACATTGATACTTTGATAAGGATTGCATTGAATCTATAGATTGTTTTGGGTAGTGTATTAGTCCATTTTCACACAGCTGATAAAGACATACCCAAGACTTGGAAGAAAAAGGTTTAATTGGACTTATAGTTCCACATGGCTGGGGAGGCCTCAGAATCATGGTGGGAGGTGAAGGGCACTTCTTATATGGTGGCGGCAACAGAAAATGAGGAAGAAGCAAAAGCAGAAAACCCTGATAAACCCATCAGATCTCGTGAGACTTATTCACTATCATGAGAATAGCACAGGAAAGACCATACACCATGATTCAATTACCTCCCCCTGGGTGCCTCCCGGGTCCCTCCCACAACACGTGGGAATTCCGGGAGATAAATTGAAGTTGAGATTTGGGTGGGGACACAGGCAAACCATGTCATTCCACCCCTGCTCCCTTTAAATCTCATGTCCTCACATTTCAAAACCAATTATGCCTTCCCAACAGTCCCCCAAAGTCTTTACTCATTTCAGCATTAACCCAAAAGTCCACAGTCCAAAGTCTCATCTGAGACAACGCAAGTCCCCCCAACCTATGAGCCTGTAAAATCAAAAGCAAGTTAGTTACTTCCTAGATATAATGGGGATACAGGTATTGGGTAAATGCAGCCATTCCAAACGGGAGAAATTGGCCAAAGCAAAGGGGTTACAAGGCCCATGCAAGTCCAAAATCCAGGGGGCAGTCAAATTTTAAAGCTCCAAAATTATCTCCTTTGACTCCAGGTCTCACATCCAGGTCATGCTGATTGAAAGGTAGGTTCCCATAGTCTTGGACAGCTCCACCCCTGTGGCTTTGCAGGGTACAGCCTCCCTCTCAGCTGCTTTCATGGGCTAGCATTGAGTGTCTGCAGCTTTTTCAGGCACACAGTGCAAGCTGTCAGTGGATCTATCATTCTGGGGTCTGGAGGACAGTGGCCTTCTTCTTGCAGCTCCACTAAGCAGTGCTCCAGTAGGGACTCTGTGTGGGGGCTCCAACCCCATATTTCCCTTCTGCACTGCCCTAGCAGAGGTTCTTGATGAGGGACCCACCCCTGCAGCAAACTTTTGCCTGGACATCCAGGCGCTTCCATACATCTTCTGAAATCTAGGCGGAGGTTCCTAAACCTCAATTCTTAACGTCTGTGAACCCACATGCTCAACGCCACATGGAAGCTGCCAAGGCTTGGGGCTTGCACCCTCTGAAGCCACAGCCCAAGCTGTACATTGGCCCCTTTCAGCCACAGCTGGAGCAGCTGGGAACCAGGGCACCAAATCCCTAGGCTGCACACAGCACAGGGACCCTGGGTTCAGCCCACAAAACCACATTTTTCTCCTGGGCCTCCGGGCCTGTGATGGGAGGGGCTGCCTGGAGACATTTTCCCCAAAGTCTTGGGGATTAACATTAGGCCCCTTGATACTTACCCAAATTTCTGCAGCTGGCTTAAATTTATCCCCAGAAAATGGGTTTTTCTTTTCTATCACATAGCCAGGCTGCAAATTTTCCAAACTTCTATGCTCTGCTTCCCTTATAAAACTGAATGCGGGGCTGGGCATGGTGGCTCACACCTGTAATCCCAGCTCTTTGGGAGGCCAAGACAGGAGAATGGCTTAAGTCCAGGAGTTTGAGATCAACCTGGGCAAGACAGCAAGACCTTGTCTTCACTAAAAATAAAATAAAATAAAAAATTGAAGACATTCTACAAAACAAGGGAGCAAGATATGCTTTTCTAAACAATGAAAGTTAATATACAGAAAATATTGAAAGAATCGTAACAATGAATAAATATTTATTTAGGGTTAAATTATGTCCTCTATACCAACATGGATGCCAGAAGAAATACAAAGAAATTATATGACAGTCTGTGACCTAGAAGTTGAAGAAACAAGACATGCACACATGAAATGATAGCAAGTACAAAAACTGTACCATAATTCAAACACTTATTGAGGATTTACATTCCAGATACTGTATCCACAGTGAGGATAAAACAATAATGAACAAAATACTATCCCTCCTTTTAAAAACTTCGAAAACTATCAGAGGTGACTAATATAAACAACTACATAATGCAATGTCACTGGTACCATGTTGATGATTTTTATAAAATGCTATGAGAACTAGGATCAAGAAAATAATTGTTTCTGCTTCTACAGAAATACCAAAACTGCCTTCATTGAAGAAGTTATTTGAACTGTTAGGGTATGCTAAAACCTGACTATAAAGAGCCTATATGGTAGGCAAAAAAGAACCAGCAAAGACCTGATCTGGATTTTTTTGTAAGTTTATGGCAATAGTATGGAAAATGGGCTGACAAGTAGTCTATATACTCCACTAGGGCAATCACCATGTCTGTCTTATTTACTGATACACTCAGTGCTGAACACAGCATTTCACACATAGTAGACCATCTTAAGTAATGCATTTGTTGAAAAAATTATAAAAAATGAAACAGAGACACTAGTAAGGAGGGTGTTGTCAAAGTGAAAAACAGTGAGGACTTAATTAGGGCAATCACAATAGGGAATTGTTGATGTCATCGACACTGAATTGCTTTAATTTAAATGCCAAATTGTATGGCTTATGAACTATAGGAACTAAGAAAAAACAAATACAGATACAAGAGAAGCAATCTGATCACAAAGAAATCTCACAATGAACTATAAGCCAAAACAACCACCTAACAACTTTAAATGTATTATATATTATTGGAAAGTGATTCCCTCACTTTTCAATAAGTGATTCACTCAACTGGTACCAAGTGTGAATTCATCTTAGAAAACCTTTAAAAAGTCATCTAAATTCCCAGGGTTTTATTTTATTTATTTATTTTTTTTTTTTTTTTTTTTTAATTTATTTTGAGACAGAGTCTCACTCTGTCGCCCAGGCTGGAGTGCGGTGGTACAATCTCAGCTCACTGCAACCTCCACCTCCCGGGTTCAAGCAATTCCTCCACCTCAGCTTTCCAAGTAGCTGAGATTACAGGCATGCGCCACTTTTCTATTCTTTTAGTAGAGACAGGGTTTCACCATGTTGCCTAGGCTGGTCTCGAACTCCTGACCTCAAATGATCTACCCTCCTCAGCCTCCCAAAGTGCTGGGATTACAGGTGTGAGCCACAGTGCCCAGCCTCAGGGTTTTATCTTTTTCTTTTTTTTTCTTCTGATTTTCCATAAAAGATAGCTTTAAGAAAAGTTTAAGATTATAACTTACTTTTAAATATGACATAAATTTCAAGAAGGTTTTAATTAAGACACAGAAAGAGATTACTGGTCTAATTTCTTTGTTTGTTTGTTGTTTGTTTGTTTGTTTCAGACAGAGTCTCACTCTGCTGCCCAGGCTGGAGTGCAGTAGTACAATCAGGACTCACTGCAGGTGATCCTCTTACCTCAGCCTCCCAAATAGCTGGGACTACAGGCACATGCCACCATGCCCAGCTAATGTTTTGTGTATTTTTTTTTTTTCTTGTAGAGATGGGGTTTCACCATGTTGCCCAGGCCAGAACTGATCTAACTTCTAAGACACGACACTACAAATTAAATAGACTAAAAGGAAGACCCATTCAGCTATCAGAATTTGGTAAGAGAGACATGAATAAAATACTTTTTTTAATACTTGCTATCCACATTTTTACTATTCAAGCATGACCTTAAAGAAATAATTTACAAAAGGGATGAGATAATGCCTACCTCATAGTGTTCTCACCTGACATAGTTCAGTGATTTTCATATAGCATAATAGTTAAGAACAAAGACTCTCTAGGTTCAAATACCAGTTCCTTCATCTACCTGTTATTTCTGTATTATTCAACTTCTCTGATCTTGCTTCCTCATCTGCCTCATAGGGTTGTTGTATTAAATGACTTAATATGTAAAATTGCTTAAAATAGGGCATAGCACAAAGTAAGTAGTAAATAAGCATTAACTGTTGTTATTATTTAAAATACTCAGTACAAATGTAAGTGTGAAGTTGAATGTGAAGGCTAGTCATTTAGCCTCTGCATGAGCCTAGCAAACGACACAGCATCAGCATTTCAATTAGCAACATTCTGGAATGTGGGGTTCTTTTTTTGCCGTTGTTTTTTACCTGCAAACCATGAGGTATCAGAATTTGGGGTTCTTAACAACATACATCCTTCAGGAATATCAAGAATCTGCCGGCTGGATCTGGTGCAGTCGCATGCACCTGTAATCCCAGCACTTGGGGAGGCCAAGCCAGGAGGATCACTGGAGTCCAAGTGTTTGAGACCAGCCTGAGCAACACAGTGAGACTCCATCTCTACAAAAAATTTAAAATATTAGCCAAGTGTGGTGGTATGCACCTGTAGTCCCAGCTACTCCAGAGGCTAAGGTGGAAGGATTGTGTGAGCCCAGGAGGTCGAAGCTGCAAGTGTGTGGTAATCACACCACTGCACTCCAGCCTGGGCAATAGAGTCTGAAAAAAAGGGGGCAACCCTGTCTCAAAAAATTAGAAATGATAAAAACAGAAAGAATCTCCGATATTCCTGGTGCTACCATGGGCAGAACCTGAGCAAACTATGACCTCATTCTTTGTTTTAGTTTTCTCCTAAGATCCTCATGTCAGCTTTTTCTCTAGGATCCTGGACTGAGTCACAACTTCCCCACTGAATTCCTGATTTAGGCTCTTTCAGGGGCTGTGTCTAACTCACTCTGGGTGTGGTGCCATGTTTGGCACCATCTCTTCTGAAAACACTGATGAGGTGGAATTCAGCTGTCTTTGAGCTGGTTTCCCTTGTAATTTTCCACTGGTTTTTTTTTTTTTAATTAGAATGAGCAAAAGCACAAAACATAATTACAAGTTCTGTACTTAGCACTATCAAGCCTCCCAAAATCCCAAAGGAACTAAGACTTTTGTCAACTATCTTCTAAGAAGCAGTATTGACAAGTCCTACCCAGACTGCCAATCATTATGATCCAATGAGCTAACATACATGGTACATCTAGCTCCAAGCAATAAATGCTAATTTCTTTTGACTCTTCCTCTACCTACTTCATCCCCACCCTGAGAAAATGTATGATGAAAAACTTCAGGAAAGAGACTAAGGTGGTTATGTGTGGTGGTTTGTTGGGGCACAGCTTGGAGACACTGGGATTCTTGACAACAACTCTGAGTCAAATGTGAATTAATATCAGTCTTCCACTTCATTTTACCTGTGTCTCCCAAGTTCCTAAATGGTGGGTGTGATTACATGAATATGTTTGTATCATGATTAATGTTCAGATCAGAAACAAAACTGGTTCTTTTTATGACTCAGAAGGCAAAATATTCTACCTTTCAGGCAGAATGTGAAAATTAGGATAACTACTAACTGATGACACCAAACTTAATTTTCTTGCAACTATATAATAAAAAACCAATCTGACATATAGAGGAAAAATGTATATAGATAAGTAAATACAGGAAAATGTCAATAATTAATTATTGAATCTAGTGGATTGTTCTTTTGATTTTTTTGCAAGTAAGGGATTTTTCTTAATAAAAGTTTGGGCAGCAAAGGGCAGGGGAAACTTGACACACTCATAGACTAACACTCCCAGAGTTCAGAAAAATAAATAATTTACTGTCTATACCATCTAAGTCATAGAAAACAAAACTGCTCTGATTTTTTTGCCTGTATTCATAAATTTTACCAAGTCCTATACCAATTTACCTGGATGCTCACAGGTTGCCCTCATAAGGCTACCACACTCAGAGAAATGGCACAGGGCTGACTAGGAAAAAGAATTCCCATCTGCCAGCCATAAATCCCTATGCTAACAGTAAGTCGAAATGGATTCCTCTGATGGGGTATTCCCAGCCTCTAACATAAAACACGCTTCCACCCAAGGTAACAGTAGAAACCTTTGGTGAGATAATTCTTCAAATGTTTAAATATAAGAGGGAAAATACTGAATACAATCACATAAACCTATGAAAATTAAAATAGTAATGCAGAAGCACTAAGTTGTGAGTTTCTACAACCCAAGTGGCAAAAGTGAGGGTTTTTCATCTAAATGGAAATGAGAAAGGAATTCTGCATTTAGTATTCCATCAACACTTCAACTGCAGGGAGAATAAATCTATAATATGCTCTTTCATAGGGAACAAAATTAAAATAAGGTAAAGATGGTGACATTTACAACCGGTTTCTAGAATCTGAAGCAGTTCCACAAAAGCTATGCTTTCAACTTACTCTGGGCTCCCAAAATTTTAAAGTTAAATATAAACAAATTATCCATTTCTCCTTTCTTAAGTAATATAGGAGGTAAGACAAAAGTAGTACATTTTAATCCAAAACTGCTAGGTAGAAAACGAAATAAGAGTCTAGAAAATTAGACTAGGACATTAGTATTAGAACTAACAAGTAGAGGGAATATAAATCTTGATATTACTATAATTCTGTAGGTGGTTTTTAACAAGCCACTTAACTATATCTTTATGCTAAAATAGAAAACAATATTAACCATACTTTCTGAACTGAAAATAGGCCTATTGAAAATAAATTTGAAACCACATGTTCTCATTCGCATGTGGGAGCTAAAAAAGTTGAACTCATAGAAGTAGGGAGTACAACTATGGTTATTAGAGGCTGGGAACAGAACGGGGAAGGGGCGGATGGGGAGCCATGGTACATGGATACAAAAGTACAGCTAGCGAGGAGGAATAAGTTCCAGTATTCTATGGCATTACAGAGTAAATACAGTTAACAATAATTTAGTGTATATTTTCAATAAATTATTCAAATTTCAATAACTGTCATCTGCTGATAGTTATCCTATTTTGAATGTTCACAACACAAAGAAATGATAAACGTTTGAGATGATGGGTATGCTAATTATCCTGATTTGATCATTACACAGTATATACATGCATCAAAATATCACTCTGTATCCTATAAATATGTATGCCTGGCCAGGTGTCGTGGCTCTGGCTCGGGCCTGCAATCCCAGCACTTTGGGAGGCTGAGGCAGGAGGACTGCTTGAGCTGTGGAGTTCAAGACCAGCCTGGGCAACATAGTGAGGCCTTGTTGTTACAAAAAAATAAACAAAACTAGCCAGGCATAGTGGCATACTCCTGTAGTCCCAGCTATTTGAGAGGTTGAACTGGGAGGATGGCTTAAGTGAAGGAGGTTGAGGCCGTGGCAAACCAAGACAGTGCCACTGCACTCCAGCCTGAGCAACAGAGTGAGACCCTGTCTCAAAAACCTAAATATATAAATAAGTACAATTATTAAATGTCAACGAAAAATTATACAAATAAATAAATTTAAAATCAAGGGCTACATAAATGCTTATTAACAAATAATAATGATGTGAAAACAAACGATGTGAGAGCTGGGAAGGAGTCAATACCCAAAGGACATGTATCTACAACACCTAACGGATAAGCAATCTTTAATGAAGTCATCTTTTTAAACCTTCAAGTAAATAGTAAATCTGATTGCAAACTATCAAATCTGGCCTCACCACAAAAAACATCAAAGGCAGTGAACATGTAATTAATCAACGTGAAATATAATTCAGCAGCCAGCCCTATAAGTTTTTGCCTGTAATCTTGAATTCACTGAAATACAGATTCCAAATAATTTCTCAAAATCCAAGCTTCAACATTTCAGTCTGGGGTCTGTTAAAGAATTTATCCTAGATGCCCGGAATAAGCTGGATTAGTTTAACCAGGTTCTGTTGCCTAGCTATGGAATGATGGAGCACCTCCCTGGAAGTGGATAGAATCCAATGTTCTTCAGTAGAACTTTCTCAAGATACATCTCAGATAATTACTTCTGAGAGCATTCTGAATACAGACTAAGAACTATTTTCTAACAACTTCCAAGTCAAATTTAATCATTAATAACAGCACTGTGAAAAAAATCTTTTTTCAAATCCCAGCTTGGCCACTTGTTAGATATAGAACCGTGAACCCTTTGTCTAGGTGTAGAACTAATCTGATGTGAAATGGTGATAATGACATCTAAGCCAAAAAGATATAAGTTAACTCTGCTTATCGTAACTGAATCTAGTCTTGGGGTTATTTTGAAGATTAAATAAAATAACATGCCCAATTAGCATGGCATATGACACAAAGTATCAGCAGCATCCAAATGTTTCCTTGTCCTTACCATTTATAGCTTTTCTTCTTACTTTGTTTTCATCCACTTTTAAATTTTATCCTTCCTAGCAAAAGCCTATAGCATCTGCTTTGAGGTATGATGAGACACACAATATAATAAGGAAAATAGTACACTTATTGTTTACTATGAGCCAGTCACTGAGCTAAGTATTTTATATAGTTTATCTCAATCTTACAACTTTCACTAGGTGATTATATTATTCCAGTTTACAGTCCAAAAGCTGAGGCTAATGAATGAGATAATTTGCCCAAAGTTGCTTGGTTACCAAAATCATTTTTACTTTTACTCTACCAGGTACGTCTCTCCAATCACTAGCTTGTTCCTTCCCCCACAGAAAACCATTACCTTAACACTTCTGGTAACCACTTTCTTGTTCTCCTTTATATTTTACTATAGGCATACATCTACAAATAATATTGATTGGTTTTGCCTATTCTTAACTATTTTACAAAGGGAATCAGAGGATTGCATTCCTTTATGTTCTGTTTATTTCAATATTATATAAATAAGGAGCTCAATCCATGTTGTTCTGCCTTACCTATGGTTCATCCATTTTCATTGTTGTATAACATTCTACTGCATGAACATACTATAATTTATTTATCAATCATAGTATTTTTGGACATCTGAACTGTTTCCATGTTTTAGCTACTGTGTACATTTGTGCTGTAAACATTTCCTTTACATGTAACCTGAATTTTGGGAAATGCACAAAAATTTCTTAGGGCAGTGGTCTTCAAACAAACACAGATCTACACAAAGGATAAACAAAGGGTACATAAAGAATATACAAAGACTTTCCAAATGTCAAGTGTGAATACTGTATTTCAAGAATCTAATTCCAGACCCACAACTTTCATACACACTCTTTCCTAAAATAAGAACA
This sequence comes from Rhinopithecus bieti, assembly GCF_001698545.2. Classification (NCBI taxonomy): domain Eukaryota; kingdom Metazoa; phylum Chordata; class Mammalia; order Primates; family Cercopithecidae; genus Rhinopithecus; species Rhinopithecus bieti. Next base: position 978,079 of record NW_016803341.1, on the reverse strand, counting down.
GGCTGAATTTAATGCAGAGTAGCTTTATAAAATAAAGGCTTATCCTTCACCCCAATCCCAAATCGTACTATCATGCATTGGTTCCAAATATAAAACTCATAGAAAGATAAAATGCTTAGTCTTGAGAGGAAAGAAGAACTACCAACTAAGAGTAATGTAATAAATTATATAATGGAGATATGAACAGGTATGGTCTTTAGAAGTAAATAAAATAAACTACTGAACTAGTTGGAGGAGTCAGGGAAAAAAGAGATGACATTTGAACTAGGCCTTGAAAAGTAAGCATAGCTGTAGAAAATGGTGAAAAGAACACTTCTTGCAAACAGGTTAGCGAGGTACATATGTTTAAGAGGAAGTCACTGGGTAGAGTTTCAGGAAAAACAATTAAAGGGGGATAACTCAGCTGATGAGCTCCTTTTGCCTCTGAGGAGGTACAGACTTGAAATAGAAGAGGGTATATAAGAAAAGAGGATGCCAAAATAATTTGCATCCAGAGTAGGAAGTATGACATGGGCAAAAAGCTGATAAATAGTATGTGGAGGCATATTAGTAAAAAGGAAGAGAAGAGTATGTCGAGAAAATAACTGAGCATCCACCAAAGCCATGGTATGCCAGCAGGAGCTGCTCTAAATCTCAATCCAGGAAAGAGGTGTCCACTGGGGCTCATGAGAGATAAATACTAATTTATAAACAACTAATTACCCTCTTGCTAATCACTGCCAAGTTGTTCAGTACACTCACATTAACTGTAATATACAAACATCCTGTCACATGCTAAATAGTTGCCCTTGCAGAAGCAGCTCAATTGTGATCAAACACAGATAATCTGCCAATTGGTTTGATGTGGAGCTCTTTTTCGAAACCACTGTTTCTCTAACTATGGCATCTTAAGTATGTGTCACATGAGTCTCCAACTGGCAGTCACATGGATCTCTTAACACAGTATCACCTGCTCTGAAATGATAACTGCCTAACTTTAGGGTGACCAGAGCTCATCAAAATAAATGTCACATAACCTTTATTTTCAGTCAAACAATCCCAAATGTAATCCTGAGATTTGGTGAATATTACCCAGATGTTTTGGTGAGATATAGAGAAACAAATAGAAAAATATATATATTCATATAAAATTTACTAATAATCAAAAACACTTTAATCAGTTCCTACCACTTTATAAATACCTATGTCCTCTGTTCAATTCTTGGAGAAGGTGCTGATAGATTATGATCAAACCAGAGGCAGATTAATTCAGTGACTGTTACTTGATAAATGGCCAAATAAACACTGAGCACCTACTATTACTCACTTACTGTATATAACAGGTGATAGAAACAAGGAATTTATAAACCTGCTCCGGAAACAAACGTGAACAAGTACACATAATGAGCAAATTGCTAAAACAGAAATATATAAAATAGGAAATAGAAGTAGGAAAGGAAAGAGATGAAATCCAAAGCAAGTACAAAGGTAAAGCAAAGGCAAAAGCATGGAAGTACAAAACCACATGCAGTCGTCTAGAAATAACAATTAGTCCAGTGTGGCTACATCAGTGGTTCTCAAGCCTAACTGGAAAAGCAGGGATCTGGGCACATAATTTTTTGTCATTTCAGATATTTCCGAGGTACAGACAGGTATGAGAATCACTGGGCTAGAAACAGAGATTACTAGGGTTGGAAGATGGAATTAAAGAAGAAGAGAGCCAGAGGTTAGGCCAGGGCTAGACTGAAAAGGCTTTAAAAGCCAGGATGGACCTCTAATCATCCCCTTTGAAAATTAGTTCCATATAAACATAATTTTGATGAAAGGAACCAGATATTTCATCACATTTGGATTCCAGTTTCCCCTAAAATACTAAAATATCTTTGTAAGCAATAAATCAAACAAGTTTTTAAACAAGTGAATGACAAAAAACTGTCCCTTTTCTGTGGTAGAAAGAATAATAGTCCCCCAAAGATGCCCACGTCCTAATCACTGGAACCTGTGAATATATTAGGTTACATGGCAAAGGAAAGTCAAGGTTACAGGTGAAATTAATGTTGCTTATCAGCTGTGAGATATGGTAATTATCCTGGATTAATCAGGTGGACCCATCATAATCACAAGTGTTTTTTGTTTGTTTGTTTTTTAGACCAAGTCTCGCTCTGTCACCCAGGCTGAATTGCAGTGGCACAATCTCAGCTAACTGCAACCTCTGTTGCAGGTCACCAAGTCCAGCCTTCAAGTATTTTTAAAAGTGAGAGAGGAAGACAAAGGAGATTCAGAGAAGCTGGGTGCAGTGGCTTATGCCTGTAATCCCACTTTGGGAGGCGGAGGCGGGCGGATCACCTGAGGTCAGGAGTTCAAGACCAGCCTGGCCAAAAATGGTGAAACCCCATCTCTACTAAAAATACAAAATTAGCCCAGTGTGGTGGCGAGTGCCTGTAATCCCAGCTACTCGGGAGACTGAGGCAGGAGAATCATTTGAACCCAGGAGGTGGAGGTTGCAGTGAGCTGAGATCATGCCACAGCACTCCAGCCTGGGTGACAGAGTAAGACTCCATCTCAAAAAAAAAAAAAGCCTCATAATATTTTAAGAAAGTTTATAAATTTGTGTTGGACCACATTCAAAGCTATCCTGGGCCGCATGCAACCCATGGGTTACAGGTTGGACAAGCTTGGTTTACATAATCCTTTTCCCCCATTAGACTATGTGCTCTTCAAGAACAGGAACCCTATTTTATTCATCTTTCTATTCTGAACACTTATTAGGCACCATATAATTCATTTTTTAACAAATGAATCTCTTCACCTCCACTTTCATGTCTCTATCTTCCCCTTCCGCCCCACAGCACTTGTTTAGAATCACAATTTAAAAAAAAAAAACTTCCTATCCCATAAATCTTGGCATACGCCAGTACACATAGGCTCTCTACCTTGCGCGACCCATATGCTACTCAACTTAGTGAAGATTGGAGGAAGAATGCTCCTAAACATCCCCACTCATTTCCATTGCCAGAGGAGACAGCTAGCTCAATCTGCAACCAGAGGCACTATCACTCCATCCTCAGGAGCGCACCCATAAAAGAGGAGGGGATACTAAATCAAGAGGGAATAAGATTATATTACAAAGTAAACTTCCCAAAAAGGCAGAGCTAACGCTATACAAATATCTTCCCAAAAAGGCAGAGCTAACGCTATACAAATATATCTCAGTTTAAAGTACTTCTCAGGAGGGGAGGCACAGAGTAAATTAAGCTTCTGAGAGGACTTCAAATTGAGGAAGGGAACTTTAGATAAAAGGAATGGGAGTCATAGGAATAGCTTTCCCTGGAATAGATCCCAATACTGAGATCTATGAGCATCATGATGTTCATAGTCAGTGGGCACCACTGACCACACCATAATTTCTTTGATTCATCTCTTCCCATACTAACCAGGCAGCATTAATTTGATCCTCTTCCTCAGCAAGGATGGTTTTCTGAAGGGATAAGGAAAGAGCTGTTTTTACAAAATATTCCTCAGTTTTTGCTATATCTCTGCCTAGTCCTGACAAAATAAGTCCCTTTTCTCCGGTCCTCTCAGAAAAGGAAGGTACTCTAGCTAGCTAAAGAACTTTCTATTTTTTAGTTTAATGTGGGAAAAGAGATAATAAAAAGATAAGAGAAGGTCTTTATATAGTAGAATATAAAAGATAAAATAATCTAGAAGTTGGACATTTTATAAGAAAAGGAACAAAGTAGGGAATGGATTGGAGGGAAAAGACTAAGTAAAAAATACAAATGTGGCCGGGTGCAATGGCTCATGCCTGTAATCTCAGCATTTTGGGAGGCCAAGGTGGACAGATCACTTGAGGTTGGGTGCTTGAGACCAACCCGGCCAACATGCCAAAACCCCATCTTTACTAAAAATACAAAAATTAGCCAGCCATGGTGGCAGGCACCTGTAATCCCAGCTACTCAGGAGGCTGAGGGATGAAAATTGCTTGAATCCAGGAGGCAGAGGTTGCAATGAGCCGAGATCACGCCACTGCACTCCAGCCTGGGAGACAGAGTGAGACTCTAAAATTGAATTAAATTAAGAATGTAAGGGGTCCCTCAAGAAATCATTCTAGCATTGCAACACTAGGAAATACTATCATAAACTGAAAGCCAGAGAAGAATAGCCAAAACAGTATACTTCGCTAACAGCCAAAGTTAAGGAGAAATGGCACCAGATTTGGATTAGAGAATCTAGCTTAAATCCAAATTTCCCAACTAACTAAACTTTATGATCTCAAGCAATTCACTTTACCTCTCTGGGCCTCAGTTTACCTGGAATGCAGAATTTGAAATGAGCTTCAAGGATACTACACTGTATCCTTGCTTTTATCACCCACTTTCTGGATAGTGCTCTTAAAACTCCTCTTAACTTTTATAATCTGTAAATAAAACCATCAAGTAGATAGCCTGCATTCCCTCTCCGAACATTTGTGCAGTCTAGAAAAATTAAGCCAGACCTCATTCATCCCTCCTCTATTAGCTAAATATATAATATGATAAGAAAATGGAGGGATATTCATAATACTAGTCCCTCTACTCTTGTGGATACTTTGAAAATGTATATAATGAAAAGTTTATTATCTAGAAAATACCAGAATAAACTTTGATATATTCTGTTTATTAAAAGGAAGAGAAAACATGATTGAAAGTAATATATTTTGTCACGTTAATACCCACTATAAAAGTAATATGTTATTTCTATATTGGTTTTTACTGATCTCTTTTACCATCTTGGGATTCACTTAATCTAGGACTAAACAGCAATTTTACTTAACTGCAAACTGAATCAAATGTTAAATCACAAAGAATAAATTTACCACAAGTTAAACCTATTTATTTTCTAAAAATGCTACACTGTATCAAACTATTTGCCAAAATAATATTTATTTGATCCAAGTTCTAGATTAAATGAATATCCTACTATGTACCTGTCATCCAGCTTCACCAATTATCAGGCCAGGTGCAGTGGCTCATGCCTGTAATACCAACAATTTGGGAGGCCAAGGTGGGCAGATCACCTGATGTCAAGAGTTCGACACGGTGAAACCCTATCTCTACTAAAAATACAAAAATTAGCTGGGCATGGTGGCGAGCACCTGTAATCCCAGCTACTCAGGAGTCTGAGGCAAGAGAATCACTTGAACCTGGGAAGCGGAGGTTGCAGTAAGCTGAGATTGTGCCACTGTACTCCAGCCTGGACAACAAAGTGAGACTTCATTTCAAAATAAATGAATTAATTAATAATAATAATTATCAGCATATGAAGAATTTGTTTCATCCCTACTCCCACTCTCAATGGAAAAAACTAACCACTCAAAAAAGGGATGATGCAACAAATTTCACTTCCTATATTTCTAATATTTGGTGAACTTTTGTTTTCCTTGAGAAGAAAACATATCTGACATTCAGAAAATTACTTAAACATGATTTTCAAGTTAAGAATTTGAGTACACTGCCAAAGATAATCCCAATAAACTCTGCTCTCTAAATTTTGTCTTTACATCCCTTGGGACTAACACAGTAATTGACAAAGTGTATATTTAAGAAATGTTTATAAACCAAATAAATAAGAACATCTACAAAGACAAAAAGTAAATTTCACCATTTTCCATCCTGAAGATTTACCTCTTGCAAAAGACAAACATAAAAAATGAGAATTCATTCTGTGTAACTCTAGAGAGCAGAGAATAATAATTACATGTAATTTTAACAATTCTTAAGCTACATTTATCACAAACTCATTGCCACCTTATCTAAACTCTAATTAAAAAAAAAAGTTATACAAAATTTGAATACTTTTTTTAAAAGTTAAACTCTGATCTGTAACATACTGGCCTAAAATAGCAACATGCTAGATATTTTTAATACTAATCAAAATAACTATGTGGAGACTCAAAAGTGCTGAGTAGCACATATTTGTGAGACACCTAAGTAGGTTCTAAGATTCCAGGAGAAAAGAAGTATATATACAGTGACCCACACACTTTGCCATTTTCAAATATTTGGTTTATTGCCATAAACCATAAAAATTCCATTATTTCAGCAAATAGTAATTAAAGTATTCCATATTATATAGATTTTTATTTTAAGTTTTAAAGACTGAGCCACAAAAGATAGGGAACACAGGCCAAAGCAACACCATAATTACTCATATAAACATGGAGAAGATGATATATATCCTACACATACAGTTATAAAGTTCACTAATAGCCCAGTAAAATAAAAGCCTGTGCAACTGGGTAACAACAACAACAATAAAAAGCTTGATGGTAATATGAAATAATAACAATGATGAATTTATTTCCAGGTATAATTATATGTAGTCATTTGACCTACATATAAAATGTGTTCTAAGGTTGGGTGCGGTGGCTCACCTCTGTAATCCTAGCACCTTAGGAGGCCGAGGTAGGCAAATTGCTTGAGCCCAGGAGTTCAACACCAGCCTGGGCACACATGGGAAACCTTGTCTCTGCAAAAACATACAAAAATTACCCGGGCATGGTGTTGCGCTCCTGTAGTCCCAGCTACCTGGGAGGCTGAGGCAGGAGAATCGCCTGTGCCCAGGAGGTGAAGGCTGCAGTGAGCCAAGATCTCACCACTGCACTCCAGCCTGGGTGACAGAGTGAGACTCCGTCTCAAAAATGTATATATATATATATATATATATATATAATAACAAAATGAAATAAAATATGTTCTAGGCAGGGGCTCAGGCCTATAATCCTAGCATTTTAGGAGGCCAAGGTGGGCAGATCACTTGAGCCTAGGAGACTGAAACCAACCTGGGCAACATAGCAAAACCCCATCTCTATTAAAAATACAAAAATTAGCCTGGCGTGGTGGCATGTTCCTGTAGTGCCAGCTACTCAGGAGGATGAAGTGGGAGGACCAATTGAGCCCAGGAGGCCGAAGCTGCAGTGAGCTATGACGGCACGACTGCATGCCAAAGAGCAAGATCCTGTCTCAAAAAAGTGAAATAAAATGTGTTCTAAAGTTTTAAAATGTACTTTAATATAAAAACCTATGCAAAAGAAACTGTATTTTTTTAAATGTTTATAAAAAAAAAAAAAAAAAACCTTTCCTTTTGAAGAAATAGGAAAACCAAAACAAAACACCTGATTTCTAACATAGAGGTAAGATCATTATTGTTCAGAATTCAAAATTTCTCACTACTTTAAAATAGTGACTCAACATGGTGGCTCATGCCTATAATCCCAGTACTTAGGGAGGCCAAGGCAGGAGAATTGCTTGAGCTCAGGGGTTCAAGACCAGCCTGGGAAACATGGCAAAACCCCATCTCTACAAAAAATACAAAAATTAGCTGGACATGGTGGCATGCACCTGTAGTCCCAGTTACTCCAACGGCTTAAGTGGGAAGATGGTTTGAGCCCTGGAGGCAGACGCTGCAGGGAGCTGAGATCATGCCCTGTACTCTAGCCTGGGCAACAGAGCAAGACCCTATCTCAAAAAAAAAAAAAATAGTACACAGGCATTAAAATTGCCAATATACCAAATGTGAATATAAAAGAATTACAAATAATTGATTTTAAAAGCAAAATGCATAAATGTGTTTTTTCAAGTATCTGTAAAGAATAAAATATATAGTTTGTATTGATCACTTATTATTCCCAGGCATTCTTCTAAATTCTACATATGTAACTATTCATTTAATTTTTATAACAATTTTTTGAGATAAGCACTATTCTCATCACCCACTTAAATGATGAGTAATTGAAGCAAAGATAAATTGATTTGACCAAAGTGTATAAAGCCAGAGTTCAAAACTAGGCAGGAGGACTCTAGAAAGTTATGCCATTCTGCCTGTCATAAAAAAAATCAAAATACTTGTTGTTTAATTTATAGGTAAATTTTTTAACTTAAAAATGTTTCTTTTTATACAGTTTTGAAGTCAATTTAGTAATAATAACTATTAATAATAGCAAACATTTAATAAAAGCACTGACTACAAGATAGACATCATTTCTCACAACAGCCTTGTAAGACAGCTCCCCTTACTAGCTCCATTTTACAGATAAGAAAAGAGAAGCACACAGAGATAAAGTGACTCACCCAAGGTCACACAGTAAATAAGTAATAGAGCCAGAAAGGGAATTCAAGTAATCTAACCCCAGAGTCTGGACTTGGACTCTTAACTACTATACCATAATAAAATTTAGGTAATAAAAAGAAATAAAGCCAAGATTTTTTTCGTGATACCTTTTATAATATCTGAATAGAACTGGATCTAAAGTCAAGATGATGTACACTCTATCAACGGTCTAAAATAATGGACTTTCTCCATCTACCTAAAGCAACAAATATTATGATACCCTCTTTCCCTCTCATTCTCTACTGTGGTGATTACAAATAACCAGTTTTTCAAAGCTTGCTAAAGAAACATTAAAAACATTAAAGAAACATTAAAGTGCATTACAGTGCTTAGGAATATCAGAATAGGTATCTGGGCTTGGTAGAACTGTGACAGATACAAAAGTTCAGTTCAGATATATGCTCCAAATTAGGAAGCCCCTTGTTATCTGTAGAAAATGGCGCTTTGAAAATAAGCCCTGCATAGAACAGCAATTTCTATTGAAGTATAGAAAGAAAACATCAGCATCCCTGCTCTATCAATAACTGTATCTTGTCCCTTTAAATTTCTATATTTCTGTGTATGTCTGATAACATACATAAATATTTTAGTACTTGCAAATAATTTATAATTAAAGACATTTAAAAGAAGGTAAGTGTGCTCTCTGTTTATCAATAGGTCAAAAATGTAGAGGCAATTAACAAAATTAAAAAATACATCACTGAAGAAAATGGTGACATTTATTTTAAAGATATTTCTTTTTTCCTTTTTTTTTTTTTTTGAGATGGAGTATCCGTTATCGCTCCAGGTTGGATGAGCTGGCAGTGGCGTGATCTCGGTCTTCACTGCAGAGTTCTCCACCGTCCCGGGTCATTCGCCATTGCTCCTGCTCAGCCTCCCAGAGTAGCGGGACTACATGCGCCCGCACCACCGCCGTGCTAAATTTTTTGTATTTTTAAAGTAAGACGGGGTTTGCACCATGTTAGAAGTGGTCTGGTCCGGATCTCACTGACCTCGTGATCCCCCACCTCGGCTTCCCAAAGTGCTGGGGATTATCAGGTGGACCACCACGCCCGCCTATTTTAAAGTAAAGATTTTCTTTTCACTCTGAAATTTTAGCATATTTTTACTTGTTTCATTGGTCTCCAGATGACTCCTAAAGCACTATGTTGACTGTCTCTATCCTGCAGTAAGGCCCTTTTCAGAAATTTTCAATAAAACTTATGAAGGATAAATAACGCGGCTGTCATCTAAGAAGGTGCTTTCTGTAACATGAAAATACAGAAATGACTGGAACAGTGTTTTGAAGCTCACCAAGATTATATAACCCCATCAAAACCATGATGGAAACTTGAAGGGGTACTGTAGAACTAAGGACCCTCTCTCCATTTCATACCTATCAGAATTCAAATTTGCTCCAAGAAGAGTCATTGTCTGTCTTAAAGAAAACCTTTCTACCATAAGAAGATTCAGGTAAAGGAAGTTATTACCATTTCCTTAAAACCATTTCATTTTATAGGCAAAGTGCAGGCACTGTTAGCAGAAGTCTCAACTCATACTACCTTTCTGGAAGGTAGTTTGGCAATATGCATTAAAATTTTACATGTACATCTCCTTTGATCCAGCAATATCATTTCTTGGAATTCATAATAAGATTATTAGACACATATACAAAGATGTAGTATCAGAACTTGTGGCTGTGCACGGTGGCTCATGCCTGTAATCCCAGCACTTTGGGAGGCCAAGGCAGGTGGATCACAAGATTGGGAGTTCAAGACCAGCCTGACCAACATGGTGAAACCCTATTTCTACTAAAAATACAAAAAAAAAAAATAGTCAGGTGTGGTGGCACATGCCTGTAATCCCAGCTACTCAGGAGGCTGAGGCAGGAGAAACGATTGAACCAAGGAGGTGGAGGTTGCAGTGAGCCAAGACTGTGCCACTGCACTCTAGCCTGGACAACAGGGTAAGACTCTGCCTCAAAAAAAAAAAAAAGAAGAAGAACTTGTATCTGCTAAAAAAACTGCAATCTAAATGCTTACCACTATCATTGGCTAAAATATTGTGCAATCTATATAATACTAGACTTAATATATATCTGTGTCTATTATATATTGTTGACTGTTGTAGGCTATAAAATATCAAGTACAAATGGAACCATTTTAAATAAAATTATAAATGTATATAAATGCATAGGAAAACATTTGAAATGTTTACGAAAACATTTACCGTATTGATAATGTAGCTTTAAGTAATTTTTTTCTTTTATCATTAAGCTTTTCTGTATGGTTTGAATTGTGTTACTATATAGTTGTACTATTTCAAAATCAGAAAGAAAAAAGGCCGTTTTCATCTTGGGAAAAAAATTCTAAGGTTATGATAGTTTTCTCAAAGACCTAAACCTACTTCCTTTCATGCTAGATGCTATGCAATATAGATACAGAAAAGAACAATTTTATCTTACAGCAGCGGTTCTCAAAGTGTGGTACCTGCACCAGTAACATGAGCATCATTTGAAACTAGATAGAAAGGCAAATTCTCAGGCCCCACCCCAGACCTACTGAATTAGAAACTCAGAGGGTGGAGCCCAGCAATCTGTATTAACAAGCCCTCTCAGTGGTTCTGATACACTCCGGTTTGAAAACCACTTCTTAAGATGAATTCAAAACCTGGTGACCTGAAAGACCAATTTAAACTCCTCTTGGAATGGTTAGTGCCACATAAATCAAATTCAAACAAATATAGGTAATGTCTCCACCAGTAGATCCTGCTTGCTGATAAATTTTGGGGGATAAAGACCTCAAACATATTCAAAATATCGGAAATAAGACAGTAACCCCAAGTGCACTGACCTGCACCATGACTAATACTGATGCAAAAAGAAGAAATAAAATTTCCAAAACCACCTACAGAAACAACATCTCAAAACAGTGAATAATATGAAAAGCCTAGTGCTACCCAGGGCAACTCTCTGGAAATTCTGAGCAAAAAAAAAAAAAAAAAAAACAAATGAACTTGGAATCCCAACTGACCACACAATGACAGAATCACAACTGAGTAATAACCAAATCTCTGGCAAAGATGTGAGGTTTATTCAACATACAATGAAGCTATTAACTGGATCCAAGCATTGTCATCTCAACATGGCAAGAACATCCATATTAAGGCTTCATTTACTAAATTGTGAACAAACTAAACACATCAAAAATGAAAGTCCAAAACACGTTGAGAGCAAATTAAGAGCTCCTTTCTCCAAGGGAAGAAAAAAAAAATGCTGTCTGTATTAAAATAAGGAAAATGTGGGAGAAATAATAAACACAGGGAAAAAGGAATGAATACATAGACCATTCACTTAAAATTATTGCATCTATAAATGCAACTTTAAAGAGTTCTCATTTAGTTTTGAAAGAAACTTTTAATACTTAAAAGTAGGGTCTATATTTGCCCGCTGGTACCTTTCTGTTATTCAAGATACTTGACTGCCATCTGCTGTATAATTGTCCTAATAAATATACAAATCTACATTGTCTAAGCTATAAATGGCACAACCTTAGATATGGTACAGCTGAGTACTATACAACCAGCACAACTTAAGTACAAAGAAACCATACTTAAGAATTAACCCTGGTCCGGGCCCCGGTGGCGTCAAGCCCTGTTAATCCCAGCAAACTTTGGGGGCCGAGGAGGCGGATCACGAGGTCAGGAAGATCGAGACCATCCTGGCTAACACGGTGAAACCCCAGTTCTCTAACTAAAAATACAAAAACTAGCGGGCGAGGTGGCGGGGCGCCTGTAGTCCCAAGCTACTCAGGAGCCTGAGGCAGGAGAATGCGTGAACCCGGGAGGCGGAGCTTGCAGTGAGCCTGAGATCCGGCCACTGCCACCAGCCTGGGCGCAGAGCAGAACTCGTCTCAAAAAAAAAAAAAAAAAAAAAAAAGAATTAACCTAAGTTAGGCCACACCCAAATTTCCATAGTAAATTAGAAATCTTAAGACATCAGAGTATATAGTTCATAGAGGTTAGGCTGACAGGAGCCTCCCAGCTATGTATATCACTGAAAGCTTCATCTTTACAAGTTATTAGTGATAAAGCAATACAGCTCTGGGATTCTGGGTTCAGGCAGACAAAGAATAGGTTGTTCTCTGACCCTTGGCTTTCGATCAAACAGGGATGATACTGCTTTGACTAGTGATTCTAGGATGTAGAAAAAGCAAAACTAGTTCAAGAATTTTCCTGCAGACTCATTCTCTTCATATGCTTTTGAGTGAATTTAATTTTTATTTACTTGTTTATTTAATTGGTCTGACTGCCTATTTTGTCTATTATGCCTCAGAGAACAAGAATGCTACAATAGACAAGGTCTAATGCAGCTCTTCCTAGAGCGCATAGGAAAATGAGGGATCTGCTATATATAATATTAGTAAATCATTATTATAGTGACAACATACTGATTTGGATAAAATGTCATTTAAAAATTTTATCTGATGAACGGAACCTAATGGTGCAAAACAATAGCACCAGAAATAATTTTGCAAAAAATGCTCATATTTCTACTCAAGTATACAACAATCTGAATTTCTGGACCAGATAAAATTATCATTTATCCTTCATTTAAACTTTTTTTTTTAATTTTTTGAGATGGAGTTTCGCTCTTGTCACCCAGGCTGGGGTACAATGGCATGATTTCGGCTCACTGCAACCTCCGCCTCCTGGATTCAAGCAACTTTCCTGCCTCAATCTCCCGAGTAGCTGGGATTACAGGCGCCCACCACTGCGCCCAGCTAATTTTTTTGTATTTTTAGTAGAGATGGGGTTTCACCATGTTGGCCGGGCTGGTCTCAAATTCCTGACCTCAGGTGATCCACCCGCCTTGGCCTCCCAAAGTGCTGGGATTACAGGCGTGAGCCACCACGCCCGGCCAGCCTTTAAACTCTTAAAAAAGATATCCCAGATACCATCTCCATACATGATTGGCCTTAGAGATTAGTCAAGAAAACAAGGAGAATCAAGAGAATTTCAAAGTATTTCTAGTAACTTGTTGCAATAAAATGAAAATCTTCTAGAACTCTGCCTCAAACATCTTGAGAAATTTCTCTCCTTCTATCAACAAACTGCTATAACCTAAAGCTGATCTAAGCAATATGGGAACTGTCCTCCTGGTGCCTAGTTTGTCAGACTGCCAAGCAGCAAAAACAAAACTCCTGACAAAGTTTGTGAAATGATGTGAGAAATGAAAACACAATGATGACACCTGAGATTTTTTTTTCACTTTTAGAATTAACTTATAATAAACTTCTGGCTTATTTTAGTAAGTCTGGTAACAGGGACAAATTCTGGATCATGTTGTCCAAAGCATGAATTTGATAACTGAGGTGATGACAGTTTACATCTGGTGTACCTTTGTAGGCTTAGTTTTCCCAGCTTTATAAACAGCCAGAACTTTGTATACTAAAAGAGGCTACTTTCTTTTTCTTTTAATGGCAAAACATATAAATTTACTATTTATTTTTAATATTTGTCAAGGCATACCCGACAAATGAAAATTATATAAATTTATGCTGTACAACATGATGTTCTGATATATGTATGCATTGTGAAATGATTAAATCAACGCAATTAGCATATCTGTCACCTCACATACTTTTTTTTTGTGGTGAGAACATTTAAGAGCTACTCTCTTAGCAATTTTCAAACATACAGTACTTTATTATTATAGTCACCATGATGTACAGTAGGTCTCTTAAAGATATTCATCTGTCTAACAGAAACTTAATATACTTTGACCGATATTTCCCCATTCTGTCCTCCTCCAGCCTCTGGCAACCACCATTCTACCCTCTGCTTCTATGAGTTAAATTTTTTTCAATTCCACATATAAATGAGATCATGTAGTATTTCTCTTTCTGTGCCTGGCTTCTTTCACTTAGCATAATTCCTTCCAGGTTCATGCACGTTGTCACAAATGACAGGATTTCCTTCTTTTATAAGGTTCAATAGTATTCCGCTGTATATATAAATATATTTTCTATTTTTTCTTTTTTTATAATTTCAACTTTTATTTTATATTCAGGGGGTACATGTGCAGGTTTGTTAATGGGTATATAGCATGATGATAAGGTCTGAGGTACAGATCCCATCACTAGGTGGTGACATAGTACCCAATAGGTAGTTTTTCAACCCACTCCACTGCCTCTCTCCCCACGGAGTAGTCCACAGTGTCTACTGTTCCCACCTTTATGTACATGTGTACTCAACATTTAGCTTCCACTTATAAGTGAGAATATGCAGTATTTGGTTTCCTATTCCTGTGTTAATTTGCTTAGGAATAGGCCTCCAGCTGCATCCATGCTGCTGCAAAGATCATGATTTCATTCATTTTTATGGCTGTACAGTGGTCCATGGTGTACACGTACCACATTTTCTTTATCCAATCAACCACTGATGGGTAAAGACTGGGTTGATTCCATGTCTTTGCTATTGTGAATGGTGATGCGATAAATATACAAGTGCATGTGTTGTTTTGGAAGAACGATTTATTTTCCTTTAGGTATATACCCAGTAATGGGATTGCTGGATCAAATGTTAGCTCTGTTTTAATTTCTTTGAGAAATCTCCAAACTCCTTTCCACAGTGGCTGACCACTGTGGAAAATTTACATTCCCACCAGCAGTGTATAAGCATTCCCTTTTCTCTGCAACCTCACCAGCATTTATCATTTTCTGACTTTTTAATAACAGCCAATATGAGTAGTGTGAGATGGTATGTCACTGCGGTTTTGATTCACATTTCTCCAATGATTAGTGATGTTGAGTTTTTTTTTTTTTCATATGCTTGATGGCTGTGTGTCTTCTTTTGAAAACTGTTCATGGCCTTTGTCCACTTTTTAATGGGGTTTGAAGTCCTTATAGGTTCTGGATATTAGATCTTTGTCAGATGCATATTTTCCAAATATTTTCTCCCATTGTATAGGTTGTCTGTTTTCTCATTTTCTCATTTGATAGTTTCTTTTGACGCACAGAAACTCTTTAATTAGGTCTCACTTGTCAATTTTTGTTTTCATTGCAATTGTTTTGGTGTCTTCATCATGAAATCTTTGGCCATGCCTATGTCCAGAATGGTATTTTCTAGGTTCTCTTCCAGAGTTTCCATAGCTTTAGATTTTACAGTTAAGTCTTTAATCCATCTTGACTTGATTTTTGTATATGGTATAAGGAAGGAATCCAGTTTCAGTCTTCCACATATGGTTAGCCAGTTACCGCAGCACCGTTTATTAAATGGGGAGTCCTTTCCCCACTGCTTGTTTTTGTTGAATTTGTCAAAGATCGTATGGTTGTAGGTGTGTGACTTTATTTCCTGGCTCCCTAGTCTGTTCCATTTGTCTGTGTGTCTGTTTTGGTACCAGTACCACGCTATTTTGGCTACTGAATCCCTGTAGTATAGTTTGAAGTCAGATGATGTGATGCCTCCAGCTTTGTTCTTTCTGCTTAGGACTGCTTTTGCTATTCAGGCTCCCTTTTGGTTCCATATTAGTTTATGGAACCAAACTCCCATGTTTATTGTGGCACCATTCACAATAGCCAAGATTTAAAAGCAACCTAAGTGTCCATCAACAGATGAATGGATAATGAAAATGTGGTACTTATATACAATGGAGTACTATTCAGCCATTAAAAAGAAAGAGATCCTGTCATTTGCAATAACATGGTTACAACTGGAGTTCATTTATTTGTGGGATCTAAAAGTCAAAACAATTGAACTAATTGAGATAGAGAGTAGAAAGATGGTTACCGGAGGATGGGAAGGGTAATAGGATGGTTCAGAGGGGAAGTGGGGATAGTTAAAGAGCACAAAAAAAAAATCAAATAAATAAAAACTAGGATTTAGTAGCACAACAGGATAACTATAGTCAATAATAATTTAACTGTACATTTTTAAAATTAACTAAAAGATTATAACTGGATTGTCTGTAACACAAAGGATAAAAGCTTGAGGGGATGTATACCCCATTTTCCATCATGTGATTATTACACATTGTATGCCTGTATCAAAACATCTCCTATAGCCCACAAGTATAACACCTACTATGGCTACAGTAAGCTCTCTAATTAGAAAAGAAATGATTTAACAACAACAACAGGAATCCTGGAACATCAAAAAGGAAGAAAGAACACAGTAAGAAAAACTATAGGTAAAACAATAGGCTTTACTTCTCCTGAGTTTTCCAAACTAGGTTTGATACTAGAAGGAAAAATTATAACACAGTCTGATATGATACAAATGTTTGTGTAGGAAATATTTAACACAATTGTAAACAGTGGATGATATAAAGAGACATAAAGGAAGGCAAAGTTTCATTCAAACTGCTAAAATGACACTAGTACGCTATGATGTTACATATAAATAATGTAGCATCCAGAGAAATCACACACACACACACACACACAAACTATACTAAAAAGTACACTCAAAAACACAACAGAGGCCAAGGGTGATGGCTTATATCTGTAATCCTAACACTTTGTGAGGCCAAGGCAAGAGGATGGCTTGAGCCCAGAAGTTCAAGACCAGCCTGGGTAACATAATGAGGCCCAGTCTCTACAACAAATTAATTAATTAATTAATCAATTAATTTTTTTAAAAATGCTAGGCATAGTGGTACACACCTGTGGTCCCAGCTACTTGGGAAGTTAACGTGGGAAGATCACTGGAACCCAGGAGATCGGGGCAGCAGTGAGCCATGATCACACCACTACAGTCCAGCTGGGCAACAGAGCAAGATTCTATCTCAAAAAACACAGCTGGCTGTAGTGGTTCCTGCCTGTAATTCCAACACTTTGGGAGGCAGAGGGAGAATTCCTCGAGCCCAGGAGTTCATGACCAGCCTGGGCAACATGGCAAAACCCTGCCTCTACAAAAGATAAAAATTAAAATATTAGCTGGGTGTGGTATAGTCACAGCTACTCAGGAGGCTGAAGTAAGATGATCACTTGAGCCTGGGAAGTCGAGGATGCAGTGAGCCATGAATATACCACTGCACTACAGCCTAGGTGATAGAGTGAGATCCTGTCTCAAAAACAACAACAGCTGCAGCAGCAGCAGCACAACACACAAATCAAAATGGAGTTCAAAATAAATGTTCAAGTATAACACAGAGGAAGGCATGAAAAAGAAAGAAACAAAAAAGGAAAGAATAAACAAGAAAATAAAACTTCAAGCTTAAGCCTTGGGATATAAATAATTACTTAAATGTAAATGGTTTAAATACACCAATTAAAAGATACAGATCGACAAAGTGTATTTTATAAAACAATACAAGTATATGCTGTTGACAGGAAATTCATTTCAAAGATAATGATACAGGCAAGTTCAAAATAAAAGGATGGAAAATGACATATCATCCAAACATTGATCAAAGCAAAGCAGGAATGCCTATATTATCATCAAATAAAGTAGACTTCAGAACAAAGAAAATTATCAAAAACAGAGAAGGTCACCATACAATGAAATGATCAACCCACCAAGAATGTAAAATAACCCAAAGTAAACAGTAGGAAGGAAATAATAAAATACAGACAGATATCAATAAAATTTAAAACACAAAAGCAACAGAGAAAATCAAATAAACAAAGTTTGGGTTTTTTGAAAAGATAAAATTGGAAAATATTTAGCAAATCAAAAAAGATGACACCAAGAAGACATAGCAATACTAAATGTGTATGTACCAAACAACAGAGCTACTAAGTATGTGAAGCAAAACTGATAAATCTGAAATAAGAAACAGATAATTCCACAATTACACATAGGGACTTGACCACCCCTCTCTCAACAATTGATAGAACTAATCAATTGTTTCTGTCTAGACAGAAAATCATAAATCAACAGATAACACCACTAACCAATGAGATTTACTCAATATTTATAAAATACAACACCCAACAGCAGCAGAACACACACTATTTTCAAGCAACCACAGAGCATATACCAAGAAAAAGCATATCCTGGGCCATAACACAAATTTTAACAAATTTAAAAGAACTGAAATCATACACAGTATGTTCTCCAAACATAATGAAATCAAACTAGTAATCAATAACAGAAAGATAGCAAATGTCCAAACACTTCAAAACTAAACAACACTCTTTTAAATAATTCATGGATCAAATAGGAGTCTAAAGGGAAATTTTATGAAGCCTGGGCAAGATGGTGAGGCTCCCATCTCTACAAAAATATTTGAAATTAGCTGGCTGTGGTGGTGAATGCCTATATTCCCAGCTACTCAAGTGGCTAAGACACGATGATTCTTTGAGCCCAGCCTGAGTGAGAAAGTGAGACCTTGTCTCTAAAATACAGTGAAGTGTATGAAAATGAAAATACATCATATCAAAACTGATGGAATACAGGTAAAGCAATGCTAGAAGGAAATATGTTAATACCTTAAATGTATACATTAGAAAAGAGGACAAATCTCAAATCAATAATCTATGCTCCTATACCACAAGAACCTAGGAAGAAAAAAGTAAAATAACCCAAAGTAAGCAGCAGGAAGGAAATAATAAAATAAGGACAGACATCAATAAAATTTAAAACAGAAAAACAATGGAGAAAATCAAATAAACAAAGTGTGGTTTTTTGAAACCATAAAATTGACAAATATTTAGCAAATCAAAAAAGATGACACAATACCAATATAAAGAATGAAAACAGGAATATCACCATACATCGGCAAACAATAATAAAAGAAAACAACAGGCCAGGTGTACAAAAATTTGTACTTTTTGTACAGACAAAAAGTGGTGGCATAGTGGCACTCACCTGTAGTTCCAGCTACTGGGGAGGATGAGGCGAGAGGATCACTTAGGAAGTGAAGGTTCCAGAGAACCAAGATCACATCACTGCACTCCGGTCTGAGCAACCTCATATCAAAAAAAGCAACACAATAGACCGGTTGGGGTAGCTCAGGCCTGTAATCCCAGCACTTTGGGAGGCCTAAGTGGGAGGATCACTTGATGCCAGGAGTTCGAGACCAGCCCATCTCTACTAAAAATACAAAAATTTAGCCAGGTGTGGTGCACACCTGTAATCCCAGTTACTCAGGAGGCTAAGGCATGAGAATCCCTTGGGCCTGGAAGGCGGAGATTGCAGTGAGCTGAGATTGTGCCACTGCACTCCAGCTGGGTGACAGAACAAGACTCAAGACTCCGCTTAAAAAAAAAAAAAAAGGCACAATAAATTTAACAACTTAGATGAAATAAACCAATTCCTCAGAAACTACAAACTACAACTCACCAATATGACATAGTAAATTTATACAGTCCTATAAGTATGAAGGAAATTGAATTTGCAATTTAAAATCTCCAAGCCTAGAAAGCTTCATTGAAGAATTCTACAAAATATTTGAAACAGAATTAACATGAATCCTAAAATCTCTTCCAGAAAATAGATGAGGAGTGAGGGGATACTTCATTTTAAGAAGCTACTATTACTCTATCAAAACCAGATATAAGACAATAAAAAATAAATAAAATTATAGACCAATATTTCTCATAAGTATAGATCAAAAATCCTTAACAAAATATCAGCAAATAGAACTCAGAGATATATAAAAGAAGTGTATACAATGACCAAGTAAGATTTATTCCAAAATGCAAGGCTCATTCAAAGTTCAAAACAGATTCCACCAGACTAAATATTTTAAATCACATGATCATATAAAATGATGCATTATAAGCATTTAACAAAATTCACTCTTTCACAATAAAAACTCTCAGAAAATAGGAATAGAGGAAAATTTCCTCAAACTGATAAAGAGCATCCACAAAAAAACCTAAAGCTAACATGATACTTAATGAGAAAAGACTGAATGCTTTCCCTCTAAGATCAGGAAAAAGGCAAAGATATCCACTTTTACCAGTCTTAGTCAACATAGTCCTAGATGTTCTAGCCAGTGAAATAAGGAAATAAAAGGCATAAAAATTAGAAAAGAATAACTAAAACTCTCTCCATTTGCAGATAACACTATTGTTTACATAGAAAATTCCAAATAATCTACACAAAAACTCCTAGACTAACAAATAAGTCCAGCAAGATCACAAAGATACAAGGTAAACATACAAAGATGAATTGCATTTCTGTATAATAGCAAATGAAGACACAGACACCGAAATTAAAAATACAATAACATTTAAAATCACTTAAAAAAAGAAAATGAATTACAGATAAATCTAACAAAATACGTGCCAACCTTGTATGCCAAATACAATGCTGATGAAAGAAATCAAAAGAGCTCTCATTAAATGGAAATACATACAATGTTTGTAGATTGGAACTTATTAGTAAAGATGTCAATTCTCCTCAAAATGACATATAGATTTAATGCAATTTCTATCAAAATCTCAGCAAGACTTTTTTGCTGATATAGAAAAGATTATTCTAAAACATACAAGGTGGCCAGGCACTGTGGTTTGTGTGTGTAATCCCAGCTACTAGGGAGGCTGAGGTGGGAGAATAGCTTGAGCCCAAGGGTTAGAGGCTGCAGTGAGATAAGATTGCACCACTGCACTCCAGCCTGGGTGACTAGGGGAGAACCCCATCTCTAAAAAATAAATAAATAAAAATTTATACAGAAAAGCAAAGAAACGTTAGCTAAAACTATTTTAATAAAACAAGATTAAAATATTCTGATAAAGAAGATTAAAGATAAAGAAGAATCAGTCTACCAGTATCAGGATATTATATATTGCTACACTAATAAAGACTGTGGCCTGCTCCATACAAGGAAAAATTGATAAGCTGGACTTCATCAAAATTAAAAAACTTTTGATCTGCAAAAGACCCTTTTAAGAGGGTAAAAACACAAGCTACAGAGTGGGAAAAAAAAATTTGCAAACCACATATCCAACAATAGACTAGTATAGAGAATAAAGGGGATCTCTGTATTATTTCTTACAACTGCATGTGAATTCTATAATTATCTCAAAAGTTTAATTGTACTTACTTCTCTATTTCAGAGACAGGGTGCCACTCTGTCACCCAGGCTAGAGTACAGTGGCATGACACTGGCTCACTGCAGCCTCAACCTCCTGGGCTCAGGTGATCCTCCCACCTCAGCCTCCCTAGTTAGTTGGGACTATAGTGCATGCCACAATGCCTGGCTAATTTTTGTTTTCTGTAGAGATCAGAGTCTCATTATATTGCCTAGGCTGGTCTCAAACTCCTGGGCTCAAGTGATCCTCCTGCTCAGCGTCCCAAAGTGCTGGGATTACAGGTTTGAGCTACTACACCCAGCCAAATTTTAAAAAATCAAATAACAAAGTATATCACCAAATCCACATTTACCATTTAAAATGCCTCTAATAATCTATTTTTCCTGGGGCTTCAAGAGCTCTTTTCATTTCACTTTCCTCTTATTCTTGCTACTCCAATGCCAAAAGATCATTGTATACCTCTTCCTTACAAATGTCAAGGAACACCTTTACCTGACCAAAAACAAAATACTTGGCTAGCTCCATTATTTTTTTCCTTTTAAAGAATGTGTTCCATAAATATGTCTTTCCTTAAATCAAACTCCATACCAAAAATTTTCATAGCATAAATTTAGTCCAGCCCAATGTCTGCTGTTTTTCTTCACTCATATTGCTTGATAAGATCACATTTCATATCAATATCTTTAGAATTTCATTGTTTATTAGCACCAGAGCTTCCCCAGGAAGTAGAAATTGGTTTGCATTGTGATGATTCTTGCTCATTTAGATATTTCATGGACAATGTGTGTTTTAAAATTCTAAGTTACAGGAAGTGGTAGGGAGATACAAAGTCAAGCACAAAAAGGAGGAAAGAAACAAAGGCACAATTTGCAAAGGGAAAAAACATAAAGAAGCAAGTTTTGAAAACGGAGATGTTGAGAACAATAAGAAGAAAGAGACTTGGCAGGAATGTGCAACAAGATGTCAGTATGCCACTACACAATATCATAGTACCAAAAGATATGCGTGAGTCACAGAATTTGTCATGTTCTGTGACTGTGAAAACAAGGTCAAATTGAAAGTCTGTGTTCCTCCACAGCTTTTTAATCAAAAACTAAATAATGAAAGAGAGCCTATATTTTAATCCAAATCATCACTTTTGGCAAATGGCCTTCATCATTTATCTAACATACAATAGAACATTTATTTAGAGTTCTAAACACTGGAAGCATCTAAATACTGAAATGATAGAACTGTTTTATTTTATTTTATTTTATTTTATTTATTTTTTTTTTTTTTTTTGAGACGGAGTCTTGCTCTGTCGCCCAGGCTGGAGTGCAGTGGCCGGATCTCGGCTCACTGCAAGCTCTGCCTCCCGGGTTTACGCCATTCTCCTGCCTCAGCCTCCCGAGTAGCTGGGACTACAGGTGCCCGCCATCTCGCCCGGCTAGTTTTTTGTATTTTTTAGTAGAGACGGGGTTTCACCGTGTAGACCAGGATGGTCTCGATCTCCTGACCTCGTGATCCACCCGTCTCGGCCTCCCAAAGTGCTGGGATTACAGGCTTGAGCCACCGCGCCCGGCCAGAACTGTTATAAAAGAAGTTCATTATTGTTGTCGTTGCTTTTGTTTTTGCTTTTATGTAATAATCAATCAATTATCAAACCACAGTAGTAACTGAAGATAAATTCATGCAAGTTCAAAGCGCATGTCAATATGATGATCTTCAAGACTGAATGACAGGTAGGTGTTTTAACAGAGTCCCAGTCCATATGTATTATAAATCAAATTAAGGTAATCTAATTAGTTGCATTGTGATAGTTCTTGCTCCTTTAAATGTTTCACTGGGTAACGTATATTTTAAAGCTCTATGCAAGTACGCAATTTATATTACATGTTTAAATTTCTTTCATCAAATCATTGTCCTCTTGGAAGTTAACATATCTCAACTTTTAAAAAAAAATTATAATTCTAGAACAGCATAGGTTCCAAGTATGCCAGTTACTTACCGAAATTAGTAAGTAAATAATCCACTTAATAAGGCATAACTTTTCCAGCTAGTATATTTTGTAGATTATACAGTGTAAAGCAAAACATCTCTGGTCATTTTATTTGTTGGTAATGTTTCAAATGTCCAAGGTGAGTTTATCTTTTTAAACACCAAATTTAAGACATATTATAGGTTTGCAAGATGTTACCAAACAAAATTTTGGTACCAAACAAAATTATTGTGGCATTAATGGCATTAGTTTCCGTGCTAGAATGCACCCCAAATTACTTTAGGGAAGACTCTTGATCCTACCCACTTCTTTTAGAGACATAAAGTAGTTTATTCAGGTTCTTCAATTTTCATAAAAAGATATCGAACCTACCTACAGCTGGTTTACTTTTAAAGCATATATCACTCTGTACTTAACCAAGAACACAGGTAAATGACATATTCAGAAAAAATGGCAGAAAAATATCAACTTGAACTGAACAAGAGTCAATACTTATCAAAAAGCTCGACCACTAAAAGTTGTACTTACAAAGAATTAACATACATGCAGTACATACATTCTTTCAGATTAGAAATCATGGAGACTAGACTGAACACAAGAGGGAGAATGATAATGCATTTCCACCTTCTACTCTCGAGGTATTATAAAATCTATGCTTTGATTAAGTCAAGACCACTTTATTTTGGCTCCCTGCAGAACGCTTTCACTAAATTGTACTTTGGTTATGCCTTATGCTTTCACAAAAGGGCAATCTAAGAAAGAGCCTGTCACATATTGCTACATTTACTATATGGATATCAAAGTCACATTATACAGGGACTTCTCTGTCAGGACACCTGGGAAAAACAGTTCTCTGATCTTAAACTCAGAACCAAAAATAATTGTACCTCTCCTAATACCCACTTTTTAACTTTGAATCCTCTAACTGTTCTTACTCTTTACTTCATATTCTCCTTCCTACCCTTATTTTACCTTTGCCCCAATTTCTTCACCACCTTTGATGTATCTATTATGTGTATTTTTTAAATTATATAGCTTTTTGGAAACTAATTCCTTTCTAGAACAAGAGAAGGAAATAATCAGAGACAAAGAAAGGTAAAGAACAATTAATTGCCAATTAACCAGAATAAGAGGGGAAGGAGATTGAGAACAACTCAGAAACAAAGTTAAGACAAAATTAATCCCCCCAAAAAATAGTCAAAATGTGGTATAAAATATTAATGTTAAGTTACATGCAATTTAAAGGAAAACATTTATCATTCTACAGACACCTAGAAATGTAAAATATAATTTACAATACATGACACCACAAACTGCTTTTTAAAAATAGCCAGAACATTAAAATACTCCATTATTGTTGTCTATTTTTTAGATGAACTCTCCTTAATTCAAATACTGGAATAAACTCCATGCAACATCACTTTGTCTTTGTGCATACTATGTTCCTTGCTTTCTAACTATTCCAGCAGACACTACTACATCACAGAAACGGCTTTACTCTTCTTTTCCTAACCCATGGCAGACATCACTAAGAAATAATCTGTTAGTCACCTCAGATCTCAAGTATTTAAGTTTAGCTGTGTAACTCAAGTTTTACCAACCCCTCCCCTCACTAGTTTTGCTATTTCCCCAAGCAAACTTAAAATGCCCAGAATCTCAACTGTGACACATTTCACGGACAAGTGACTCACTAACATTTCATAGACAAGTGACTCACTATTTTCATTTCTTCTAGCTGCTTACAGATAGAGGCTTGATTTCAGTATATGATTAAAATAATTACCAAATCATTAGCAAATACTACAAACTATCAACTTCAATGATGAAAAGAATCAAAATATTTTTATCTTCCTCAATGACCTAATTAATAGTCATATTACCATATTCCAGCTAAAGCTATGTGAGATATATCACCCAAAATTCTAAACTACTTCCAAAATCATACTAAATAATTGTCTTTATCAACACATTTTTATAACTAATTCACATGTTAATTGTGTTGATGCTGAACATAATATAAACATACAAATACATGCCATAAAAGTTGAAGGTAAAGAATTTATTAAAATGTTGATATTCCCTGATTTGCTAAGAATCTTATTTGTATGTGCAGCAGCATTACCTTTTTTTTTTGAGACAGTCTCGCTCAGTCACCCAGGCTAGAGTGCAGTGGCACAATCTCAGTTCACTGCAACTTCCGCCTCCTGGGTTCAAGCAATTCTCGTACCTCAACCTCCCGAGCAGCTGGAACTACAGGCTTGTGCCACCACGCCCAACTAATTTTTGTATTTTTAGTAGAGCCAGGGTTTCACCATGTTGACCAGGCTGGTCTTGAACTTCTGACCTCAAGTGATCTGCCCACCTCGGCCTCCCAAAGTGCTGGGATTACAGGTGTGAGTCACCACACCTGGCCTGAAGCAGCATTATCTAATGATATAACTGCATTCACCAATAAAACCTTCTAATTTCTAATTATCACTGCATCCAAATATAATATTTTAAAAATCGTTTAAAATGCCTTTGTTTATTGATGCCTCTTTATAACTAAAATAATAAAGAGGCAGATTTGAAGCTTTCATTTCTTAAAAAACAATGGTTTACTTACCAGTCACAACTAATTCCACTGTACATACTCATCATGCATTTAAGCAACATATAACTATCAAAGGTTCTTTACCCTGGGCGCCCAAATATCAAAAACAAAAAATCCTGGCCGGGTGTGGTGGCTCCCGCCTGTAATTCCAGCACTTTGGGAGGCGAGGCAGGCGGATGGCTTGAGCCCAGGAGATCAAGAGCAGCCTGTACAACACGGCGAAACTCTTGTCTCAAACGAAAAATTAGCCGGACGTGGTGTCGCACACCCGTAGTACCAGCTACTCAGGAGGCTAAGGTGAGAGGATCGCTTGAGCCCATGAGGTGGAGGCAGCAGTGAGCTGAGATTGCCCCACTTACTCTAGCCAGGGCGAGAGAGGGAGAGACCCTGTTTCAAAAAAAAAAGGAAAAAAAAAAATCCCCTTATAGAAAATAAGCAAAAGATATACACAAAAGCCCCTAAACATTGTGAGATTTTCAGCCTCATTCACAATAAGAAAATAAAATAAAACTACACTGAAACACTATTTATCACTTATCATATTGACAAAAGCCCAAAAGTCTTTGGGTTGTTGAAAAACCTATGGAGAACTTTATTGAAAGAGCTATAAAGAAATGAGCAATCTCGAAGACTGCTAGAGGGAGAACAAAACGGTATAGCTTCTCAAGTGGGTAATACCTACCAAATTCCAGATACATTCATCATTTTACTTGGCAATCTTACTTCTGGGAATCTATCCTATAGACACAGTATGAAATGTACAATAGGCCAGGTGCAGTGACTTAGGCCTGTACTCCCAGCACTTTGGGAGGCCGAGGCGGTCGGATCATTTGAGGTCAGGAGCTCAAAACCAGCCTGGCCAACATGGTGAAACCCCGTCTCTACTAAAAATACAAAAATCAGCCGGGCGTGGTGGTGGGCACCTGTAATCCCAGCTACTCACCAGGGTGAGGCAGGAGAATCGCTTGATCCTGGGAGGTGGAGGTTGCAGTGAGCAGAGATCACGCCACTGCACTCCACTCTGAGAGACAGAGCAAGACTCTGTCTCAAAAACAAAACAAACAAAAAAAGAAATGTGCAATAAAAAATGACCAATATTCAAGCCTACCCCTTGCTACATTATTTTTTCTGGCAAAAGGCTGGAAATAATCCAAATATCCAGAAACGGAGGACTAGTTTAATAAACCATGGTGTATTTACATAATGGAATACTATGTAGCTATTTAAAAAAAATAAGGAAAACCTCTATATACTGATATGGACAAATTTCCAAAATATATGTATGACTAAAAACTAAGCTGCAGAAGTCTACACAATAGCACTATTTATTTTGTAAAAGGAAGGAGAAAATAAGATAATATATGTTCCTATTTGCATAAGAAAGCAATGGACAAATAAACAACAAACTAATAAAATGGGGAAATAGAAGGAATGAGACAGAAAATATTTATTAGATCTATGATTCATATCCTTTTCTTTCCACTTTTTAAATAAAATATTTCAAACCCACACAAGATAATTTACCTATATCATTTTTTATTTTCAAAATTACAGTAGATAAGATTTCCAGGAGCTCAGGTTCCTCAGAATTACATATATGATATGATGATAACTAATAAACTCTTGAAATTTAATACAGGAATACTTAGCAAATGTTACACTCCCATTTAATTTCTCTCTATGGCTACTAATTTTTCTGTGGTGTGAATCTAATCAATCAGATAACAAATCAGCATAACCTCCACTGGAAGAGCTTCAATGAAAATTTTTGTCTATTTAACTCAAACAAAATCAAACAGAGCCCACTGCTAGCTAATTGAACCAAATCAACATTGTCTTATTAGCCACAGATTCTTCACAATTTTTTCATTTTTCCAGTTTGCTTGATAACTCAATGAGGACATTTTTTTTTTTTTTTTTTTTTTTTTGAGACGGAGTCTTGCTCTGCCGCCCAGGCTGGAGTGCAGTGGCCCGATCTCAGCTCACTGCAAGCTCCGCCTCCCGGGTTCACGCCATTCTCCTGTCTCAGCCTCCGGAGTAGCTGGGACTACAGGCGCCCGCCACCTCGCCCGGCTAGTTTTGTATTTTAGTAGAGACGGGGTTTCACCGTGTTAGCCAGGATGGTCTCGATCTCCTGACCTCGTGATCCGCCCGTCTCGGCCTCCCAAAGTGCTGGGATTACAGGCTTGAGCCACCGCGCCCGGCCGAGGACATTTTTTAAAAACAAATTTCTGTTTATCAAACCACAAAAAAATGTATTTTCTTATTCCATATTGTATTGAAACTTATTTAATTAACATTATCCACCCTTTTTTACTGAAATGTACAATTTCAACTTTTTGCTAAATGTTAAGCTTTATTTATATAACAGGCACTCAGATTATAATGCTTTCATCAATAGAGTTACTATTCTTAAACTTGCAAACTTTTGACAATACTACAAAGAACACTGAGGAATGACAGGCTTTTTAAAAATTATTTTAGATTACACTTTTGACTTATGAAGAGAAAGAAGAACTATAAAGTTATATGTAGTTATAAAAAAATTTCTGATATGTAGAGGCTTTTGAAATTTTCATTAGTTTTATTTTCTCTCAAAAGGAAGTCATATTTTTAAGACAGTTAATCTGCAAATCAGTTAACTAATTCCCAGATAATTAACAGTTGGTGATACAATTTTTTAATTATTCTATTCATTCAACAAATATTTACTGAGTACCAACTATATGCCAGGCACCCTTTGGGTTCCTAGGATACAACAGCAAACAAAAGAAACAAAATCTCTTCCCTCCTGGAACAGACATTCTAATAGGGTGGACAATCAAAAAATAAGTATGTCAGGCTGTGATAAGTTATTCGAAGAAAAGTAAAGTTCCTCCCCTTATTGCTCCCTTTCCCAATAATTGGCATCACCATCATCTGACTGCTTAGGCCAAGAGCCTTGGAATCATCCTTGATCCTCTCTTTAACCCCCATAACTAATCCATCGTTTTGGCACTACCTTCAAAACATATTCTAAATCCAGCTACTTCTCATCACCTCCTCCCTAATACCACATTGCATGCCATAACCATATTTTGCCACTTATTACTTACTGCAAACATCCCTTAACTGGTTACCCTGTTTCCTCTCTTACTCTGTCTCCGCACAGCAGCCAGAACATTCCTTGTTTGTTTGTTGTTGTTGTCATTGTTTTTGAGAGAGTCTCACTCTGTCACCCAGGCTGGAGTGCAGTGGTGCAATCTCCACTCATTGCAACCTCTAACTCCTGGATTCAAGCGATTCTCCTACCTCAGCCTCCTGAGTAGCTGGGATTACAGGCGCCCGCCACCTCGCCTGGCTAATTTTTGTTTTGTTTTTCTTTTGAGATGGAGTCTCACACTGTCGCCCAGCCTGGAGTGCAGTGGCGCGATCTCGGTTCACTGCAAGCTCCGCCTCCCGGGTTCACATCATTCTCCTGCCTCAGTCTCCCGAATAGCTAGGACTACAGGCGCTCGCCACCAGGTCTGGCTAATTTTTTTTCTTTTTTTTTTTTTTTTTTTTTTTTTTTTTTTTTTTTTT
>NW_016803341.1:945685-947320 GCF_001698545.2 Rhinopithecus bieti | reverse complement strand
CACCGCGCCCGGCCATTCTATTACATTTATAACTAAAATACAAAAATGTTATTTTTAAAAGGGCACTACTACTAAAAAATAAGCATGAGCAATGGGAATGTTCTTCCCCTCAGTGATTGCCAAGGATGGAGTATATCACAATCACCTGAAGGGCTTTTATATATTTATTTCCTATCTCCTCCTCCATTCTCTGCTCCATCCCAAAATAACCCCTCCCAGGGTTGATTATTGATAAGTATTATATCCCTTAGATACGTGGGAGCAGGAAAAGGAAACAAAAAAAATAGGCTAACCACTAAACTAACAAAACTCAAAATATAGAAATACTTAAGTCCACATAGCAAACCCAAGGGTAAAGGTGGAAAATGACTCACACTTGAGTGACTAATGCCTGGCAGGTACCACAGCACCCCATCTACATTGGAGGAAGAGTATGAAAAGAAAAGAGAGAGAGAGAGAAAGCATCCTTCATGGTACCTGCTAGGCAGTAGTCCTAGCTTGGTACCTTGCATCGTACCATGAAGGATGCTTTCTCTTCATTTTTCTCATCATATTTTAGATGAGAAAAATTTGCCCACTTGGGTGGTAAGTTGCTTATAAAAATAAATTTATCTAACTTATTAAAGAGAGCCATGGACCTATAATGCGAAAATGTCATGAACCAAGGATTATGATTAACTGATCTCTGTACAAATGAATTAATGGGAGCTGGTGCTGGATGAAAAAATAAGAGTCATGTGGCCAAAGGCACAGAAGTAGTAAGTGGGGATGTCAGATCCCTATATTATCAAATGACCTTAAATAAAACAGCCTTTTGAAAATATCGCCCTCAATTTGTTTCTTGTAAGAGCTAGCTTTATAAACAAACAACTTAAAAAAGCAAGACAGAAAATTATTCCTACACCCATAAGTACAGCTTTGTAACAATAAAATATATAAGGCAAAGTTCTAGAAGGAAAAGCACCAAAACAACAGCAGTTGTGTTATAGGATTGTAAGTAATTTTTAATCTAGTTTCCAAATTCCATATGTTGGCATACTGTTTTAACAGTGAAAAAGGTAAGACTGTATCATTAACATACTTTATGTTACGTAAGACTGGGTAGTATGACACAATAATTCCGTAAGACAAGAATCAGTCCCTAAAGTAAAGTTCTTTACCAAGAACAAATATAGCAATCAATCATTATGATACAGGAATTGAGCTAAAAAGAGAAAAACTTTAGCTGAAAACTAGAGCAAACTTCCCTGGGTGGGAATACTTAATGAAGGAAGTTAGGCTAGCTAGCAAAATCACATAAACTCAATAACAGGGTTTTCAGTGTTACATTTCTGCCAGAAATAAGGAACGTAAATCATGATAAGGAGATCAAACTAAATCAACCAGCAATCTGGGTTTTTCTTTAAAAAATGACAGCAGTCAACAAATGGTGTTGGAACAACTGGATATCCACATGCCAAAGAATGAAACTGGACACTCTTCCTTACATCGTAAACAAAAATTAACTCAAAATGAATCACAGATCTAAATGTAAAAGATAAAAATACATAACACTTAGAAAAAATATAGGAGCAAATCAGCTGGGTGCAGTGGCTCACGCCTGTAATCCCAGCACTTTGGGAAGCCGAGGTGGCG
>NW_016803341.1:938283-944283 GCF_001698545.2 Rhinopithecus bieti | reverse complement strand
CGGGAGGCGGAGCTTGCAGTGAGCTGAGAGCCGGCCACTGCACTCCAGCCTGGGCGGCAGAGCAAGACTCCGTCTCAAAAAAAAAAAAAGAAAAAAGAAAAAATATAGGAGCAAATCTTCATGATCACGCGTTACACAAAAGTTTCCTAAATACAACATCAAAAGCTGAAACAGAATAAGAAAAAAAATGATAATTGGACTTAATTTAAATTAAAAACTTTTGTGCAGCAAAAGCTAAGAACATGAAAGATATCAAAAAATGGAAAAGACAAATCACAGAATAGGATATAATATCGCAAATCATATATCTGATAACAGGACATATTCAGAATACATAAAGAACTCCTACAACTCAACCTAAAAAAAAAAAAAAAAGCAAATAACCCAATTTAAAATGGGCAAAGAATCCAAAAAGGATAAACAATGACCAATAAGCACATGAGAAAAACAGCTATTATGGGAATGCAAATCAAAACTACAATGAAATGCAACTTCACGCCCACCAGCATGGCAAAGCAAAAGAGATAACAAGTGTTGACAAAGATGTGAAAAAATTGGAACCCTGATACATTGCTATAGGAATGTAAAATGGTGCACACACTTTGGAAAAACAGTCTAGCAGTTCCTCATAATGTTAAACATAGAGTTACCTTACAGCCTAGAAATTCCACTCCTAGGTACATACTCAACAAAAATGAAAACATATGTCTATACAAAAACTAGTATACAAATGGCCATGGCAGCACTGTTCCACAGCCTCAAAATGGAAACAACCCAAATGTCCATCAACTGATGAAAAATAAAATGTGGTACATCCACACAATGGAATATTATTCATCGATAAAAAGAAATTAAGTACTAATACATGCTACCACATAGATGAACCCTGAAGACATTAAGTTACCAAAAAACACAAATTGTTTGATTCCATTTATACAAAATGCCCAAATGTCCAGAACAGCCAAACCCATAAAGAAAAGTAGTGATTGCCTAGGGAGAGAGAGGGAACAGAATGAGGAGACCGCTAATGGGTACAGGGTTTCTTTTTGAGGTAACAAAAATTTTCTAAAATTAGGTTGTGGTGATTGCTGCACAACTCTGCAAATATACATACCCAAAACCATTTAATTATTCACTTTAAATGGGTAAATTGTATGATACATGAATTATATCTCAATATAGTTGTTTTCTTAATGGCAATGTATTTCACTATTAAATTTTAAGTTTGAAAACAAAAAATCTTAAACAACAATTAGACTGAATGTTAATTGCTATTACCCAGAGTACAAAATGAAGAAACGACTTCTACTGAGTAAGTGATATAAAGGAAAAGTGAGATATAGGGATGGGATTTGAAAAATGAAAACAGGGAGCTGTTGTTCATAAATGATGTCATCGAAATTTTAGATTTATAACATAAAACAGGAATCAACATTATTTTAAAAACAGGACAGACAGGCTTTAACATCTTATAGGCCTATTTCCAAAATTAGGACTCACAGATAACAAAATAATTTTTAAGGTAAAGACAAAGAGAGAGATAGCTAGTTTCCCAAAAGAGTTTGCTAAGCAACAACCTCTTTATATGTGGGTATGCTTGGGCCTTTCACAATTACAACGAAAAAGAAGAGGTGGTATATCCTTATGAGATATGGGAATCTACCAATATTACATGTACAGCTCAAAACTAAAATAATAATAGTAATATAATGAAAAAGTCAAGTCACTGTGACTCCTCAAACAAAAAGGGATAAGACTGGAAAAACAATCCAGTATCACAGCAAAGAAAGCAAGCAAGTAATGATACACAAATAATAGCTGGGAAAGGAAAGAGTCTGGTTAGGCAATATAGCCCAGTGGATTTTTTTGAAGAGCAGGTATTTTAGGGATGGATATACTAATCTAATATCTGCTCTCAATTTACTTTCTCTGTTCGTTAGTTTCTCTTCAGCTAGAAAAACCTATCTCAGGAACAGTTAAGAATCTGGTGCCTTTACCTCAAAAGATGAAGAAAGCGGAAAGACATACGATGAAGAAGAAAAGTTCGAGATTTACAACTGAGAGTAGTTAAGGCAAGAAAGCTACTGCCTTAATCAAACCTGTTTAATGATAGTGATGAAAAACAGGAGATAATGACAATAGAGGCACATCCCAAGTAAGGCATGGGATTTGAAACATCAAGTCTGTGCATGCTGCTGCCTCTGAACCGGATAAGGAAAAAAGGTGAGATCATCCCCTATGAATATGGGTAGGGACAGCTAGACTAAAGACAAAGCCCATGGGTACTCCTTGTATTATAGGATATTCAAGTGAATGAACCCTGGGTCTGATAGTAAGATTTAGTGTAATCTGCTAAAAAAAAAAAAAAAAAAAAAGTTAAGACCAAAAATGATAAGCCCGTAATCATCATATAGGAAGTCAAGAAAAGCAAGTAAAACTGGTAATGAGTCTCAAACTTTTTTTTTTTACAATGTCCCCTTAGGGCAAACGATCTCTTAATCCATCTACCTACATAAAACCCCACTTTTCAGTGGAAAAAACTCAATAATAACAATGAAACAAGTTTTAGGGAGACTGGGTAACTTATATTTAAATCGTAATGTATATACAGTTGACCCTTGGTATCTGCAGGTTCAATCAACCTCTTAAATCAAAGTTTTAAGAAAAAAAAAAAGGGACAGTGGCCAGGTGCAGTGGCTCATGCCTGTAATCCCAACACTTTGGGAGGCTAAAGCAGGTGGATTGCTTGAACCCAGGAATTTAAGACCAGCGTGGGCAACACGGTGAAACCCCATCTCTATATAAAATACTAAAAATTAGCCAGGTATGGTGGCACACGCCTGTAGTCCCAGCTACTCAGGAGGCTGAGGGGAGAATCACCAGGAGGTCAAGGCTGCAGTGAGCAGTGATTGCAGTGATTGTGCCACTGCACTCCAGCTTGAGCAACAGAGTGAGACCCTGTCTCAAAAAAAAAAGGGATGGTTGCATCTGTACTAAACATGCTACAGACATTTGTCTTGTCATTATTACCTAAACAATACAGTATAACATATATTTACATGGTATTTACCATTATATTAGGTGTTATAAGTAATCTAGAGATGATTTGAAGTATACAGGAAAATGTAGGAAAATATAGGATCATTGACCCTTAAGAGCTAAAGAAACTGGGAATTGAGAGAAGCACAATGGTCCTGATCATAAGGCAATGGGGGTTGGTGGAGAGACAGGCAACTGTGTGGAAGAACTGGTCCAAAAAAGGGAGCTAAAAGTCACTTTAAGGGACAAAGGGGCCAGGCACGGTGGCTCATGCCTGTAATCCCAACACTTTGGGAGGCTGGGGTGGGAGGATCATTTGACCCCAAGAGTTTGAGACCAGCCCGGGCAACATGGCAAAATCCCATCTCTACAAAA
Source organism: Rhinopithecus bieti (assembly GCF_001698545.2). Lineage (NCBI taxonomy): Eukaryota > Metazoa > Chordata > Mammalia > Primates > Cercopithecidae > Rhinopithecus > Rhinopithecus bieti. Next base: position 940,869 of record NW_016803341.1, on the reverse strand, counting down.
AGTTTAAAACGTAGCCAGGTGTGGTGGTGGTGCACAGCTGTAGTACCAGCTACTCAGGAGGCTTAGGTGGGAGGATCTGAACTCTGGAAGTCAAGGCTGCAGTGAGCTACAATCACATCACTGCACTGCAGCCTAGGAGACAAAAGGAGACCCTGTCTCAATAAATGAATATTAGGTTGGTACAAAAGTAATTGCGGTTTTTGCTATTACTTTTAATAAATAAAGAGACAAAAGGCAAACTACCAAGGGTAGTTATGACCAGGGGTGGTACTGGCATAAATGTGCTAACAATGTGTCCTGGAGAAGGAAGCTGTGCAGGTGGAGAGGAGGAGTAGTTTCCAGCCTGTCCTCCTTCAATTAGTCTTTCCTGAGTCAACTCACGCCAGGAGAACGCAAGCAATGACTAATAACTTTTCTGATGGGAGGGGCAGTGACCCAAGACTGTGCAAGGAGGGGAAGATAGTTATCTATGCATTGGCTGCATGAAGATCAGAATGCATAACAGTAAGGGATAAGGCTGAGTTCGTTCTAGGACACCAGTAACATGAGGGGAAGGGGGAAAGTAGTTCAAAACTAGGCTTAGTGAGTAATTATCAACAGGAAGTACGGGTAGCCGGTAATCTCCAGCTGAGGCAGAACAGTGGTTAAGTGTCTGGATCCAGGCTACCCGAGTAGCAATCTGAGTCCCCCACTTTATTTTCTCTGTGACCTTGGCCAAGTCACTTAACCTCTCTGTGCCCCATCTGTAAAAGGAGAGTAATAGAACCTACCTAATACGGTTGTTTTGTGGCTTAAATAACTTGCATTTGTAAAATCACTGTTTACAACGTCTTGCACTTTATGTAACAACTGCTACCTAAATTTGTTAAATAAGTTGAGGTAAGTCGGGATTTCTTTTGACATCTCCAAATAAAATGGAGATCTGCGTGCAAAAAAAAAAAAAGAAATGGTAACTTGGAGGCGGCAGCAGGGTCAATTTTCCCCAGCGACGAGGAGGCTGCACCGTGGGCGAGGGTCGTCCTCGTAATAAGGAAGCAGGGATAAAGGAGCAGCGGCTCCCAGGAGAGGGGCGCGGGTTGGGGGAACTTTCATCCAGGCCTAGGATTTCCAAGGACTCGTTTCTGAGAAGTGGCTGTGATTCTGAGGCAAGACTTTGATTTCGAGCACCAGACCATGGAGTGAAATTCTGCGTTATCTGAAGAGCAGGACTCCTGTCTAGGGCAGGACGGAGTTGGAGTCGGAGGGAGAAGGGTGATGTCCCCAGGGGAAAGATCTGACGGGAGCCACCACCATCTGCCCGCTCGCTCCCCAGCGCCGGACTAGCCTCGGAGGGAGAACGAAGGCTGCTCCAGCCCCGAGAGAGGCAGCGGGAGCCTCCTGAGTCACTGGGCTATGGGGCGCCGCGAAGGGACCCCGCGTCGGGGCTGCGAAGGGAGAACCGCCTCGCCCGGGACGCAGGGTCTCTCCGAAGGGAGAGGCCAGCGCCGGCCATGGAGACAGCCAGCCGGAGCCCCGACCCAGAGGAGCCTGCCCCGTCCCGCCCGTTCCCGCCCCTCGGTGGCCCCGGCACCCGGAGTACCTGAGCGTGGGCCCGATGCAGGCCGTGTCAGTGCTCTCGATCTCTCGCAGGATCCGCTCGTGCTCTGCCGCTGTCTCCAGGCTCTCCGCCTCCGCCATCTTACCCCGCTCCATAGACTGGGGGCGCCCCGCAGCGCGTCCCCTCCGTCAGCTCGGCTCACCTTTTCGCTGCCCCACACTCCCTCTTCCACCCCAGGCTCCACAGCCGCCCCAGCCTCTGGCTACCCGCAGGCCGACCCCTCCCTCAGGCTCGGCACGCCCCCTTGCGTCACCGCGTCCGTCGGCGTTCTGCGTAATGTCCGCTGGGACTTGTAGTTCTCTGGGAAATGCTAGGTTGGATTCCGTTCATTCATACATTGAATCCGCAAATACTTGTTGAAAGCCCACTGTAAGCTAAAAACAGTTAACAACACTGCGTAAACAGTGATGATCAAGTCAGGTAGTGACACTAAGCCTACAAATTCTTGTTTACCACCTTTGTCACAAAGTGCAAAGACTCTGTAGATGCGAATAATAAAGTCTAACTTAATGTCTGACAGAAGCCTTACAATCTAGTGGGGGAGACACGGGGAGCTAGAGAATTCAAAACCGTGAACTGTGAGCCAGTACAGAGAATGGAGTTCAGAGATCTCTTCTGGTTGCCAAGGTTTCATAAAGAGATTGAGTTTCGGAGTTTAAAAGGCATAACTGGAAGTTGTGAGGAGAATCCAGACGGCCGAAAAGAATTTCATTTGCACTGACGTGTAAAGAAGTAGTAGTAAGGGATGGGTCTGGAAAGGCATGTTGGAGAGAAATTGCGAGGAGCCTTAAATACGGGGCTGAGAAATGTGGACTTTGTTCTAATGGTTCCACTGATCCAACAACCAACTGCAACAGAAGCACCTGGAAACATTTTTTTTTTTTTAGTACAGACTGACTAACGGTCATACATCTGGAGATTCTGATCCAGGCATCTGCATTTCATGAACTCCTCTGTTACATTTTTTTTTTTTTTTTTTTTTTTTTTTT
>NW_016803341.1:916045-938016 GCF_001698545.2 Rhinopithecus bieti | reverse complement strand
CTGGAGTGCAGTGGCCGGATCTCAGCTCACCGCAAGCTCCGCCTCCCGGATTTATGCCATTCTCCTGCCTCAGCCTCCCGAGTAGCTGCGAGTTTAGGCGCCCGCCACCTCGCCCGGCTAGTTTTTTGTATTTTTTAGTAGAGACAGGGTTTCACCGTGTTAGCCAGGATGGTCTCGATCTCCTGACCTCGTGGTCCGCCCGTCTCGGCCTCCCAAAGTGCTGGGATTACAGGCTTGAGCCACCGCGCCCGGCCCTTCAATTACAATTTAAAAATCGGATTTATTGATCATTGCTTGAGTTGTTACACAACACAACGAATGGGAAGCCACAGAAGATTTTTAAGAGGAGTGACACATCAAAATGTGGGCGTTAGGAAATTTGGTGAAGGGCAAGTGTGCAAGATGTGCAGAGATAGAGAATTTGGAGATAAGGAAACGCCATAGGAGATGATAAGGCCTAAACCAGGGAAGCAGCAATGAGAATGAAAAGAATGAGCAAATAGGAAAACATCAAAAGGGAGAATTGACAGGATTTACTAGATACCAAAAAGGTTAGATATTACTCCAAGGTTTAGTACCAGAGTGACTAGTAGAAGAGGGTTTCCACTGACAAAAAAAGTCATGAGACAAAAAAACTGGAAGTTTAGGCTAAATAACTTGTGCTACAACCATACTATAGACTAGTATGCAATCATTAAAAAGAAAGACAAAAGACTCTATGGTCATACATGAAACTGTCTTCAAGTTGTAGTTGCTGAGCAGAAAAAAGCAAGGCAAGAAACAGTATATAGACTCTGTCCTCATTTGTTTTTTAAAAGAATAAATACTCATATATATGCTTTGATATATACACACACATACATATATATAAAATTACATAAGTAGAATATTTCTGAAATGGTGCCCAAAAACTGTTAACAGTATGGCATCCAGGAAAAAAATTGGAAAGAAGGAGTCTGAGGTAGGAAGAAGGTAATTTTTAATTATCTATCATTTGCACTCTTGGAATTATTTTCCTTGTGCATGCATTACTTTTTTAGTAAAATAGTAGTCATTACCTAAGAACACATTTTAAAATAAATAAACCAGTAGTAAGGGGAATGGGTTACAAGTCCTAATTTGCCAGGAAGAGAGCAAGTTGATAAATCTGTCTGTCTCTAGATAATCTCTGCCTGTCCTCATTTTGTTTCATTACTCGTGTTTAAACAATTCCAAACAGACATAGGAGGGGTAGGGAGAGTGTGGAGCCTTTGGTATTTCTAAAGATCTCTTGAAATACATGACCGAGGGTCCCTTCAGACACCCATTTTAGCATCTCACTCAGCAAATTTTTCACCTATCACAGGATCCAGGCTGCTGCATAGACGAGACACATTCAGTAGTGGTTAAACTAGCTTCTGCTACTGTCAGCAGTTTTTGTGAGCCTCCACAGAGGCCGGAGGCCACACATCTTAGCAACAGGGAATGAGTCTGGAGTAAGCAGTATTGGAAACCTCCATTGAAGAAGACAAGATGATCTGTCTAATGTTTATGTCCTCCAAATAGAAAGAATGTGAGTCCCATTGATTCAGTTCCAGCATTACTGGTTAAACTGTATTGAGCAGACTGGGCACAGTAGCTCATGCCTGTTATCCCAGCACTTTGGGAGGCCGAGGCAGGTGGATCACTTGAGGTCAAGAGTTTGAGACCAGTCTGGCCAACATGGTAAAATACTGTCTCTACTAAAAATATAAAAATTAGCCCAGCATGGTGGCAGGTGCCTGTAATCCCAGCTACTCAGGAGGCCGAGGCAGGAGAATCATTTGAACCTGGGAGACGCAGGTTGCAGTGAGCCAAGATCATGCCACTGCACTCCCACCTAGGTGACAGAGTGAGACTCCGTCTCAAAAACAAGCAAACAAAAAAATGCATTGAGCACTTTCTGTGCGCCAAGCACAAGATACAAAATAAATACTTCACATATATCAACCTTATTAAATCCTTACAACAATCCTTTGCAGTAAATATCACGTGTCCCCTTTTACAGATAAGAAAGCTGAAATATTAGGCAACACCCCACATCTCACATCCAGTAATGAAGCTGGTATTCGAACCAGGTCCATCTGATTCAAAGGCCTATTTCCTAACCAGTAGCCCATGCTGCCCCACCCAGGCCCTTCACAGCCATGAGTTTATTGTGTGATCATTCTGCCACTCTACCTCTGCTTCTACATTGATATAATGGATTGTATCATTTCTGAGACCCCTTCCAAATCACCCTGGAGACCTCTTCACAAAATCACATCACTCCGCTTACCTAGAATGAACTGGTTTTCTCTTCTGCATGAGTAGGTAGGCAGCATCAGCATTCTCACTGCTCTCCACTGCCACATCTAGGCTGTTGTTTCAATACCCTGATTCCCAACTCTCCTTTGAAGTCTAGGGCATCTGGTTGTGCCACAATTATCTACTAATATCCATATTCCTCAGAAATTTTACCTCTTGGCTCACAGTTTTAGGGACAGGAGGCAGGGAAATTCTGGGCAGAAGAGGGCAGGTGCCCAGCAAGGGCCCCACCCTCAAGCCGGAACCACAGCCCAAAGTGACAATATATATCCCTGTTTTCCTGCTTGAATATTGCCTTTTCCAAAACCACCCACGGCCCATCCCACTCCCCATCCTGTGCCCATAAAAACTCCAGGCTCAACTGGCAGAGAGGAGAAGCAGCTGAACATCAGAGACTATGGTTGAACATTGGAGATACGGGGCTTGACTTCAAAGGGACAGCTTTATGGAGTAGCTCTGAGGGAAAATTACCTTCCTACTCCGTCCCACTTACAGCTCCCCTTCCCACTGAGAGCCACCTTCCTCAGCAATAACATCTCCCACATTTACCATCTTCAACTCTGTGTGACCTCATTCCTCCTGGATGCCAGGTGCAGATGCAAAAGTCTATCACACTGACCCTCCACTGAGCTGCTAACACTTAAGCTGTCCATGGATGGCAAAGCTAAAAGAGCACTGTTACACTTCTTCTGGGGCTTCAGGGGTCATGAGCACCCTCCCCTAGACACTGCCACAGGACCAATACGGAGTTGGGTCTTGCTGGCACCCAAAGGTGCTCGTCCCAGCTCCTGCACACATTCACCTGCACTCTCCCTCCCACAATGGGTAGAGCAGCAAGTGAGCGGAGTTCACCCCTGCCAGTGCCCGTGCACTTCAGTTTCCACCCACAAAGGGGTCAGGGAAATTTCCTTCTTCCACAGTTTTTCTCTCCACCCCATTCCTTATCATGACCCCAAGGAATTTCAACATCGTGACTGTGCCTGCTGACCACTCTGACTTCACTGATCGATCCCAAGTATCCCAGCCAGGTTCCTGGTGCTACATAGACAATCCATTCATGGCTTCACCTCCCACCTTAATATAGTAGGTCCTAACTTAAAATCACCAATAGGTTCTTGTAAACTGAAACTTTAAGCGAAACTGTGTATAATGAAATCAGTTTACCACAGTTCACTGATATAGACAAGAGTTAAGTTTCTATGGCCTAGTTTTTTATCTCAAAAACATTACCAAACTTCTAAATAAACACCAAAACACTTCTATTATTAAATATTGAAATAAGAGCTAGACATACATTTAAAAAAGATTAATAGAAACAAATAAGATAATGATTTACCCATTTTTTGGTGAACCAGTGAGTGACAGCAATTGTAGTGGTGGTGGGTTAAATCACGGAATAAATGTTTACAAGGCAAAAATTATAGGGAGTACCTCCTACCCAAGGCTCAAAAAAAATCACTGAGTGCTTTAGCACAGCATCATTTATTGTTGTGCACCAAATGATTATCAGATACTTTAGGACGTCTTCTTGTACAATAAGTTGTATTCATTCATTTTCCAACTTGCTTATTCCAATTCAGGGTTGCAGGGGGCCAGAGCCTAACAGCTCAGGACCCAAGATAGGCACCAACCCTGGACAGAATGCCATTGCATGGCAGGGTGTACTCACACACATACCGACAGTCACTCAGAAACAATTTAGAGATGCCAAGAACGTAACGTGAACATCTTTGGGATGTGGGAGGAAAACTGAAGTACCGGGAGGAAAACCAAAGTACCAGGAGAAAACGCAGGCAGACATAGGGAGAATGTGCAAATTTCGCACAGACAGTGGCCCTGGCTGGGAATCTATTTTTTTCTCATCAAATGTCAACCTAAAAACTCCAAAAGTTCAGAATCTAGTTTAAAAAGAGTTTATTCAAGCACAAGGGTTGAAGAGGGCCACCTGGGAGCATAGATTCAAATTGCCCTGAATAATACACACTCCAAAATTAGTGGCAGTTACAAATGGTTTCTTTGGGGTTTTTTTTTTTGGCAGGGGAGGAGGGTGAGAAGGAGTCTCACTCTGTCGCCCAGGATACAGGGCAGTGGCATGATCTTGGCTCCCTGCAACCTGCATCTCCCAGGTTCAAGTGATTCTCCTGCCCCAGCCTCCCAAGTAGCTGGGATTACAGACACCTGCCACCATGCACAGCTAATTTTTATGTTTTTAGTAGACATAGGGTTTTGCCATGTTGGCCAGGCTGGTCTCGAACTCCTGACCTCAGATGATCTGTCCTCCTCAGTCTCCCAAAGTGTTGAGATTACAGGCGTGAGCTACCACACCTGGCCAGTTACAAATGGGTGGAGTTTTTTTGTTTTGTTTTGTTTTGTTTTGTTTTTGAGATGGAGTCTCACTCTGTTGTCCAGGCTGGAGTGCAGTGGCGTGATCTTGGCTCACTACAACCTCCTCCTCCTAGGTTCAACTGATTCTCCTGCCTTGGCCTCTCAAGTAGCTGGGATTACAGGCTACCACCACCACGCCAGGCTAATTTTTGTATTTTTAGTAGAGACATGGATTTCACCATGTTAGCCAGGTTGGTCTTGAACTCCTGACCTCAGGTGATCCTCCCGCCTCAGCCTCCCAATGTGCTGGGATTACAGGTGTGAGCTACCTCCCTCAGCTACAAGTGAGTTTTTAAAGGAAAAAACAAGAGGCAGTTTCTAAGTTTACCAAGAATTTACATTAAAATAATATAAGCTATTGATTGGCTATAAATTGTTCTTTGTATCACAAACTCTAGGAATATGAAGATAATGGATGAGGCAGCTAGTCAGGAACAAAATATATTTTAACAATTGCCCCAAGCATGGGTGTGGGGGTAGGACTAATGCCCCATACCCAGGTCTCTCTCAGCCTGATAAATTTTGCCTAACTCACAAACTCAGACAGCTCTGAGCTATCTTTCAATTTTCCAATATTATAACAAAATGACGTTATTTGGTTATTCAAGGACCTGCCTGTATTCCACAAACATTGCTCTTCCCCCAAGACTATCAAATTCCTCTCTGACTCTTTTCCAGTCACCTCTACCTCTGCCTAATTTCTATGAGACCTGCACTTTAATCCTGATCATCCCTGATTTCTATATTATCTATTAGCATCTTTTCCCTTTTATCTAAGACAAATTTGGATGGAATTTCTTCTATCCAAAATTTCATTTCAAAGAAACCTGAGTTTGCTTCCTGGCCTTTCCATTAATCAGCAGGTGAGTTTGGGTAAGTTATATGGCTTCCTCAAGCTCCAATTTTCTCAAACATAAAATGGAGTTTATAAGGCCGGGTGAGGTGTCTCACACCTGTGATCCCAGAGCTTTGGGAGGCTGAGGTGGGAAGATTGCTTGAGGCCAGGAGTTTGAGACCAGCCTGGACAACATAAAGGGACTCAATGTGCCTGGACAACATAGAGAGAACCAATGTCTACGAAAATTTTTGAAGATTAGCCAGGAGTGTTGGTGCATGCCTGTAGTCCCAGATCCTCTGGAGGCTGAGGCAGGAGGATCACTCGAGCCCAGGAGTTTGAAGTTGCCATGAGTTATGATCACACCACTGCACTCCAGCCTGGGTGACAAACGAAGACATTGTCTCAAAAAGAATGGAGCTTATAACCTACACCTTAGGCAATTGTAAGAATTATAAATAATTAATGCAAGGGGCCTAGCACAGAGCTTGTTGGAATAAGTTAGCTGCTACCCGCGTGTATCCCCATGAACCACCAATTTGACTAAACCTTCCCTAATTTTCTAGCTTCCTTTAACACACCGATCTTCCACCATACCCACATTGTCAATCTCTCCTCTTTTGTGGAGTCCTGATAAGATAAGTAAGCAACAATGAGGAAGGGGTCCCAGATGGGGTAGAACAATTGTTCTGAGAGATGACTAATCACAGACAATCTGCTGGCACAACATCCTGTTCCCGATACCTCACTCTGCACATATCCCCCTCCAGCATGACTCTAAAAAACTTCCCTTCAACCCCTGCCTCTTTGCAGATAACTCCTTCTCTGCTATGCTGCCCATTGCACCCTTGCAATGTATCTTCATACTTTCTCAAATAAATCTGCCTTTCTTTACCCATGACTGTCTTTGTAAATTCCTTTACCACCTGCCACACCTTTCCCAGCCTGTCACACACAGGACACCCTTCTATTGTAATCAGGAAATAAGACTGTAACCATGGCAACTAGCACAGACACATTTATGTTACTCAACATCATTTGGGCCCTCAGGGTTCCTCACCCATCCTTTGACTTCTAATCCTGCTCAAGCATCAAGTTATTTTTTTCCTTTAAACAAAAATTTATTTTAAGTAGAGATCGCGGTGGGGGGGGAGGGGGAGCGGTCTCACTATGTTGCTCAGGTTGGTCTTGAACTCCTGACCTCAAGTAATCCTCTAGCCTCAGCATCTCCAGTAGCTGGGATTACAGGCGCCAGCCACCACACCTGGCTCACAGAATCTATTTATAAGCTTTTCCTCTCTACTTAAAACCCTAGTTCTACTCCCCATCCTTCTCATTCTTAGGAGATACCTTTGTCTCTCACTTTATCAACAGGCCTACCATCCAACATTAAGTCCTCATTTTCCCTCCCCTTCACCATCTTTTCATCCAATTCCACCCATGTCCTGTGTAAAAGGAATGTAGAGCCTGTCATTCTCCAAAGTCAACTTCCCATCTCTTTGTAACACATCCTGTAATAATCTCTTTTCCCTCTTAGAGCTTCAGTCTCCCCTCTTTGCTTTATCTGGACCAGTAAACACATGTTTGAGTCTTTACAACTAAAGATAATCTCGTCAACCTTGCTTCCCTGAGCTATTCCAGTTCCTCCATTCCGTTCACTCCTTGGAAATGTAGTTTACACTCCTCCTCTTTACCTCTCCCGTGCTCTTAATGTCTTAACTCAAACCACTCCAGACAAACAACTTTCCAAGGTGATCCTAAACTTTCTGACTGCCAAATCCAAAAGCATTTTTCCAGCCTTCATCCTACCTGATCTGTACTCATTATTTGACATTATTGACCACAAATGTTGTATAGAAGCAAGAAATAGGAAGAAAAGGGGAGTGGATCCCCTTTCATAACTTTAACTCAAGTCTTCACAAAATGTTAGAGTGCAGGCCTGGTTGACTACCTGTCTGTAGTTCATTGCATTATTATTCCCAGTTCTTCACTTGTCAGGTGATTTTGCAGTTCTTCCCACTACAGGTGGAGCATCATCCCCTGACTCTTGACTTTGGGTTCAGCCATGTGACTTGCTCTGGCCAATGGGATAGACAAGGGTTAATGAGAGGCCTGAAATGCACTTACACGGTTGGTCGTGCTCTCTTGCCTTTCTGGTCTCAAACACTATGAGAAGTCCATGCCTAGTATAGCCCACTCGTCCAGGAAGAGTGAAAGGCATGTTGAGCAGAGATACCCAGCCAACCTACAAACTGCAGCCTAAATTAGAGCCACCCCAGCTGACCACAGCCTCTTAAGTGAGAAACAATTACTTCATGTTGTATGCCACAGCCTTTTGGGTTGGTTGGTTGGTTACATATCTTTATTGTGACAATAGCTATCTGATACACACTTCCTTCAAAAAAGTTTATCTTACCTTAGCTTCTGGAGCACTTAACTCTTCTGATTCTGCTCCTGTTGTACTTGAGCTTCTTAGTCTTCTCCATCATGTTTTTTAGTCCATATACAAGTTCGGTTCTCTTCTCAGCCTTCTTTTCTAGCCACTTCTCACTCTTTCCCTGAGTGATCTCATTTAATCCCAGAAGGTAAAAACTAATTTTACATTTGACTTCGAAAGTTTTCCTTTAAACTTCAGACCCAGACGCTGGCTGCCTTCTAAGCACTGCTGCTTAAAATCCTGCCACCACTTCAAACTCAATATTTTATTTTATTTTATTTCATTTTATTTATTTTTTGAGATAGGGTCTGGCTCTGTCACCCAGGCTGCAGTGCATTGGGGCGATTATGCTTCACTGCAGCCTCAACCTCCTGGGCTCAAGAGATCCTCCTGCTTCCACCTTCACAGTGCTGAGACTACAGGTACATGCCACCATGCCTGGGTAAAAACTCAACATTTTAAATGAATTTCTAAATTCACGACAAAATCAGCTCTGACTCCTTCCCATCTTCTCTCTAACAGATAAACCACCACCTATTATTATTTATTCAATAGCCACAAATTTGGATCGTTGCATCTCAGTCCCACACAAAGACAAGAAACCTGGGGTGAGTAGCTGCACCTGAGCAGACCCATGGACTAGTTGCCTTGTGCCAACATGACTGGGACAAAGATCAGTCTCTGGAAGTTTGCCCTCCAAGTTTCATTCAGAGCTTGGTTCAGAAGACAGACTCAGAACAATTTCATCTTTGCTTCCAATCCTAATGACCCCCTGACTACTATTCCAAATGTAAACCCCTCAGATTATCTCTCTCCCTCACTGTTCTTAATTCCTCCTCACTACTGACTTATACTTTAAGCCAGCCTCTTTTAACCTTTTCCCAGAATAATCCTGCTACCTCCTGCCTTAAATGAGCTTTGGCCTCCCTTTGATAACACTACATCCCTTATAGCCTTTCTGAGACAAAGTTGATGGTTCTGTTCTTCCATCATCATCCTCAATGCCTGGCCCTGGTCCTCACATTGCACTGCCTTCCAAATGCCAACTGTGAATCAATCATCCTTCACTACTCCTATAGGTCTGAAGTGTCAAAGGCAACTGGAGAAGAGAGCACAAATGTGCAAATTGGTGCTGTCATTACCTACCCCAGGGTACCAATCTCTGCAAAGGTCTGTGTACCTCCCTTCCCCAGTGCCTTGTACCTGCCCCTAGTAAATTCACACTCATATTTACCTGTTTGACTGGAAACACCTCACTAATTTGCTCAAACCCTAGAACTCCACTACACACATATGCACACAGAGTAGTTTGCCTAACTCCTCTTCATTTAAAAAAAGACATCACTGTATGAGAACTCCCTTATTCCAGTACTCTTGCTACGTTACAAGTCATGCCAAACTTAGCAGTAGCAGTATGAAACAACAGCTATTTTCCTATTCTCACAGATTCTGTGATGCAGTGTTTTCGGTATATTCAAAGCAATACAATCAATTTTAGAACATTTTCTTCACCCCAAAGAGAAATCCCATACCCATTAACAGTAAGTCCTCATTTCAACCCAACCTCCCCAGCCTTAGCCAGTTACTAAACTGTTCTAGCGCTACAGATTTGCCTATTCTGGACATTTCATATAAATAGAATAATATAAAATGCGACCTTGTGTGTCTGACCTTTTCCAGTCACCCTAATGTTCATAGGATTCATCTATATTGTAACATGTATCACTACTTCATTGCTTTTTGCGGCCAAATAATATTCCATTGTATAGCTACACTACATTTTCTTTATCCATTCATTAGTTCATAGACATTCGAGTTGTTTTATGTTTTAACTATTATCAGTAATGCCACTATGAATATTCATGTACAAGTTTTTATATGGGCATGTTTTCAATTCTCTTTTTTTTTAGACAGGATCTCACTCTGTCTCCCAGGCTGGAGTACAGTGGCATGATCACAGCTCCCTGCAGCCTCAGCCTCCCACCTCAGGTGGTTCACCCACCTCTGCCTCCCTCCTGAATGGCTGGGACTACAGGTGTATGCCACCACGCCCAGCTAATTTTTAAAATTTTTGCAGAGATGGGGTTTTGCCATGTTGCCCAGGCTGGATGTTTCTAATTCTCTTGTGTAGATACACAGAGAGTAGAATCGTTGGGTCATATGGTAACTCTACGTTTAACTTTTTTTTTTTCTTTCTTTTTTTTTTTTTTTTTTTGAGGCAGGGTTTTGCTCTGTCACCTACACTGGAGTGTAGTGGCATGATCATAATATACTGTAACCTTGAAGTCCTTGGCTCAAGGACCCTCCAGCCTTGGCCTCCCGAGTAGATAGGACTATAGTTGCAAGCCACCACGCCTGGCTAATTTTTGTCTTTTTTATAGAGACGGGATTTCACCATGTTGCTCAGGCTGCTGTCAAACTCCTGGGCTTAAGTGATCCTCCTGCTCTGGTCTCCCAAAGTGCTGGGATTAAAGCATGAGTCACCGCTCCCGGCCTGGTTTTGTATGTTCTTTTAATTTTAGCTATTCTAGTGGGTATGAAGTGACATCTTATTGTTTTGATTGCATTTCCCTAATAGCTAACGATGTTGAGCATCTTTTTCATTTGTATGTCTTCTTTAGAGACACGTTTATTCAGATTCTTTCCCCATATTTCAATTGGTTTGTTTTACGTTATTATCATTGCTGAGTTGTAAGAGTTCTTTATATATTTTGGATATAAATTCCTTATCAAATATGTGATTTACAAATATCTTCTTCCATTCTGTAGATTGTCTTTTCACTTTCATTATAGTGTTCTTTGAAGGATAAAATGTCAGCGAAGTTCAATTTATCTATTTCTTCTTCTGTGGTTTATGCATTTGGTATCATATCTAAGAAGCCATTGCCTAACCCAAGCCAATGAATGTTTATCCGATGTTTTTAGCTAAGAGTTTTATAGTGTTAACTCAGGTCTGTATCCATTTCAAGCTAATTTTTATAAATGCTGTGAGGTAGGGCTCCAACTTCATTGTTTTGTATGTGGATGTCCAGTTGTCCACATACCATTCACTGAAAGAGACTATTCTTTCCCTACTGAATTGTCTTGTCACTCTTGTTGAAAATCAATTGATCATAAATGTAAGGTTTTATTTCTGGATTCTCAATTATATTTCAGGCATCCATATTTCTACTTTTATGTCAATACAACACTTTTCTTGATTACTGTAACTTTGTAGTAAGTTTCAAATTAGGAAGGGCGAGTCCTCCAACTTTGTTTTTCTTTTTCAAGATTGTTTGGCTATTCTAGGTCGCTACATTTCCAAAAGAATTTTAGGATAAGCTTGTCAATTTCTACAACAATAACAAGAAAACCAGCCACCTAGTAAGTTTTGATAAGGACTTTGTGAATCTGCAGTTCAGTTTGTGGAGTATTGCCATCTTAAGAATATCAACTTTTCTGATCAATGAGCATGGCATATCTTTCCATTTATTTCATCTTTATCAATTTGTTTAGCTGCAAAACAAAAATATTTTACGGATTTTAGTGCCAACTCTTGCACATATTTATTAAAGTTACAAGTTTTGGAGAAGGGGGATCTTCCCTCTGTTTGTGTTGGTCAGTCTAGCTAAAGGTTTTTCCATTCTGTTTATCTTTTCAAAGAACCAGCTTTTGGTTTATTGACTTACCCTGTTGTTTTTCTATTCTGTTTCATTTATTTGTTCTCTAATCTTTATTATTTCCTCTCTTCTGCTTGCTTTATATTTAGTTTGCTCTTATTTTCTGATTTCTCAAGGAAAAAAATTTGGGAACTTTCTTCCTTTTTAATATGTGCATTTATAGCTATAAATTTCCTTCTTGGTACTGTTTTAGCTGCATCCCATAAGTTTTGGTATGTTGTGTTTTGATCTCCATTCATCTTGATAAATTTTCTAATTTCCCTTGTGATTTTGTTTTTAACCCACTGGTTATTATAAATGTGTTGTTTAATTTCTATATATTTGTGAATTCCCAAATTTCCTTCTGCTGCTGATTTCTAACTTAATTCCATTGTGGTGCAGAACACATCTTTTGTGTTATTTCAATATTTTATTTTATTTATTTTATTTTATTTTGAGAAGGAGTCTCACTCTGATGCCCAGGCTAGAAGGCAGTGGCATGATTCTGGTTCACTGCAACCTCTGCTTCCCAGGTTCAAGCAATTCTGCTTCAGCCTCCCAAGTAGTTGGGATTACAGGCATGCACAACCACACCCAGCTAATTTTTGTGTTTTTGTAGAGAGGGGGTTTCACCATGTTGGCCAGGCTGGTCTCAAATTCCTGACCTCAGGTGATTCACCCGCCTTGGCCTCCCAAATTGCTGGGATTACAGGCATGAGCCACCACACCTGGCTGTTATTTCAATCTTTTAAGATGTATTTCTGCCGTCTATCATAAAAAGTGTTCTATATGCACCTGAGAAGAATATGTATTCTGCTGTTATTCAAGCCTACTATTCTCTTGCTCTTAGTTGTCCTACCCGTTATTGAAAATGGAATAATGAAGTCTCCAACTAGTTTTTGAAGGGATTCTACTCTTAATTATCTCTTAGGTGCTTCAAAATTGATTTTATGCTCTCTCACATCTCAAATTCATCCAGTTAATGACACCCAGGTGCTCTCACCAGAAACTTGGTAGCCATCCTAGATTCCTCCTTTTTCCTCATGTTCTACATCCAAAAGACAACCAAGTCCTGCTAATTTTGCTTTTCTGTTCACCCCTTTTTATCTCATCCATCCCTTCCTAGTCCAGGTCCTTGCATCTCTCTCAGATCTATTGTAATCAGTCTACTTGCCTTCATTCTTAACATTGTTTTGCTAATGATGTTCATTCCACCTGGAACAACACACTGATTCTGTAAGACTTAACTGCAGAGTTAGCCTCTCCCCTGGGGATTCTTCCCTATATGATCTCATTCTCCCCTTTGGCCTCATGATCTCCTGTGTATACCTCTGTCCCAGAAGTTATCACATGATTTTACCACTTTCTTACCCTCAGGACAGCTCTTTCTCTCATTTGCAGAGTAGTGAGGAGCACAGACTCTGGGGTCAGACTTTATAGTTTAAAATCCTGACTCTACCAATTTTTAGTTGTGTGATTCAGCAAATTATTAATATCTCTATACTTCAGTTTCCTAATCCATCATACGGGGATGATACTAACACCTACCTCATAGGATTAAATTGAAGTAATAGATGCAAAGTCCTTAAACTAAGTGTCAATCTTAACATTATATTCACGTTGGTGGCCCCAGCACTTTAACAAAGGGCATGGCAGAGGAAGTACTTAGTTAGCATAGCTTGAACTGAAGTAAGTTAAACTACCTGTTTTTTGTTTGTTTGTTTGTTTTGTTTTGTTTTTTGAGATAGACTCTAACTCTGTCACCCAGACTGGAGGCAGTGGCCGGATCTCCACTCACTGCAACCTCTGCCTCCTGGGTTCAGGTGATTCTCCTGCCTCAGCCTCCCAAGTAGCTGGGACTACAGGCACGCACCACCATGCCCAGCTAATTTTTGTATTTTTAGTAGAGATGGGGTTTTACCATATTGGCCAGGCTGGTCTCGACTGACCTCAAGTGATCCACCTGCCTTGGCCTCCCAAAGTGCTGGAATTACAGGCATGAGCCACCGCGCCCAGCCTATTCTGCTCTTCATGTTTGAAATACTCTTACCCTTCCTCTCTGTTGCTTAATTGATGAATTCATTCTTTGAGATCCAGCTTGTGTGGCCTTCCTCTGTAAAGAGAAGCCTTCCCTTCCACCCCAGGCAGGCAATCACTCTATATTGTTCCTCTCACACTGTGTGACTTTGAGTCATTGCAATAATCACAGCCACCATTTATGAAGCACCTGCTGGATGCTAGGACTATAATATGACTTCTTTCATTTAATCCTCACAATCATCCTGCTGTAAGCCAAGAATTGTTGTCTTCATTTTATTGATTAAAAAACTGAAGCCCAGTGTGGTTAAATAACTTGCCCAAGGTCAGATGGTTAATAATCAAGTGACAGACTGAAGTTAGCAGCCCCGCATAACCTCAAAGCTCATACACTTTTTATTTTTTATTTTTGCTTTTAATAGTTTGCAAGTCTGCCTCTCCACATATACCATGAGCTTCTCGGAGGCAGGGATCTGTTCCAGCAAATGGTTCTCTTAGGGGAAGAAATATGTCTCCCTATAAGGCCTAACATTTCCTAGGTACAGTGCATCAACTGCATCAATACTCCTTCCTTCTGTATCTCTCCATGGTATCCAGGGATGATTCTACACTGGCAGAAGGATAAAGACAAAGAATGATAATTGAGCCGCAACAAAAGCAGCTCAGCCCCCAGGGCCCTCTTGGCCATGTTTGCTGTTCCAGGTGTCACTAGGGGCTGTGAAGAGGCCTGCCTGGAGTCTGAGCTCCCTGGGTCCCCTGGGCAGTGATATCACCCTCCTGCTCTGCCAGGTCCCTGAATCCACAATCATACTGACATCACCCATGTTTCCATGGGGCTTAGTAAGGAACTCAGACCTCACCCACATTTCCCTGCCTGAGACAACTTCTGTGATCTTGATGTTGGGGGTCCATTCCTTTGCTCAGAGTTCTCTTTCCATGGGTGGACAACTTTCCTCCCCATCCTTCACCCTGACTTGTCTGTCCCCTGTAACTGTAAGCTTCACTCAGTGCTTTGCTCTACTCAAATAGCCTAGAATTTCTGACACATTAGTCTAAATTAGGAAACACAGGGGATTACAAAAAAAATGCTCCTCCATGATTTTGTCAGACTGGAAAAGGGAAAAGCTGAACCAGAAGAAATTAGGGCAACTCATCAGCTTTTCCAACATCTGGCTGTGACAGGGCTCCTTTACTTTAAAGTAGCTGGAAACTTGAAGGGCTTCAACTCTGAACTTTGAGGTTTTTCACTTGCCTGTCTCCGTTAGCCTTAAGGAAAGCATCTCCAGAGAGGGATTCTCTCCCTCTAGCCACCAACCCCTAGTTTAATTCAAATTCGGCAAGTAATCATCAAGCAACCAAATAGAGAGCTGTTTACCCTAATACTTGGCACTATGGGATATGCTTTAAAACCAAAATGTGACAGACATTTCTCTACCTTAAATCTTTACATGGCCCCATTTCACCTAGAATAAAATCCAAACTATACCATGGCCTTGGGCACCTTCCCCCGGCCACTCCCAGCTGCATCCTGTTCCACTCTTCCTGTGTCACTCACCTCTGACCACATCAGCCACCTTTCAGGCCCTCAAACACACCAAGACCTGGACCACTTCAGACTTTTGCAATTTGCATTTGTGTTGAGAACTGCATGACAAGTCAGAGTTCATAGGTCTTAGGTTAATTGTTTCCTTAGAGACAGTAACAAACAGAATGTGGACCACTTGAGCATGGCAATTGAAGCTGCAGTACTGAAAGTCAAAATTGAAAGGATGGTGAAAGCCTGACCATTCTAGAATGCAGCGCTGGGCCCAGGCCTCAGGTCAAGATGCTGCTCCAATAAAGGAGCAGAGCCATGGGCTATCTTAGTTCCCCTGGTTCCTCTCACTGGTACAGCACTGGCTTAGGGGCCAGCTCCTGAGTTAGATCATCTAAGGCTACGATGAAGACTGCATTCTTTTCCTTCATCCCACTCATCCCAGTTTGTAATTAAATAATATTTGTTTGTATGTTTGCTTTCTTTCTCCCTCACTAGACTGTAAATCCAAGGCGGGGCAGGGACCATGTCTGATTTCTTTAATGTATTCTTAAAACCTAAATCAGTGCCTGGCACATAGTAGGTGCTTAATACATATTTGATGACCAAACAAGTGAAAAAAGTGAACTGTACCTTCAGAGAGCATCTCTGATCTATATGGGGAAGCTGGTATAGCATACACAAAGCAGGTAGACAATGTGCTTTATAAATTGGGGATGCAAGAAGTGGTGCATTACTTCAATTCCCTTCAATCAATTTAAATCTACCTCCAAACTCCCATTTTGCTGGATTACTGGGAAATTCAGTCCCAGTCCACTGTTGGGAAAAGACCTAAGGGGCTTTCCTAGAGCAGAATATTTAGGGGAATCTCCAACTGAGATGCTCATTGCCCCAGCCTTGGTGGCCTTGTAAGGTAGCTCTGCGACTCCCAGACCACTCCTCCCTCAGGAAGTATTGTGGGGTTAGGAACCCTGGGGTCTGGAGTCCACTCAGAGGGCATTCCTTTCTACCATCTCACCACCTCTCCCAGGTGCCCCGAGGGGGCAGCCTAGGTTTCTCGCCTGCTTGGAAACCACCTCCAAATCTTGAAGGGCTCTCCTTTCCTCTCTGCCCTCTCCACCTCAGCCTTATCCCTTCAGATACTAGCCTGCTCCTCTTCCCCAGGGAGCATCAACCCAGCATGGAATTTAGATTTCCTTCTGACTGCTTTCCTTTCTGTTTTGCCACGCTAATGGCTCTGCCAGTGGTATCCAAAGCCCAGCTGTCTCCTTGTAATGCGAGAAGAAAATCAGGAGAATGGAAGACAAAATAAAAACTTGATACATTATCCTGTTCTACATCAATAGGAAACTCTACAAAGGCAGATACAATAAGGTCCTAAGTTGAAAATAATCAAGTACCAAATGTATAGTGTGATCAGAAGTGTTTGGGGTTAGTTTATTTCTCACCTCTAGTCTGTCTCTAAGGCCCCTCTCTCACAAACTGTGTGCCCATCCTAGGCAATCTAATTTTTTTTTTTTTAGACAGGGACTTGCTCTGTCATCCAGGCTGTAGAGCAGTGGCACAATCATGGCTCACTGGAGCCTTGACCTCCCAGGCTCAAGCGATCCTCCTGCCTCAGCCACTTCCCACTTCCCTACTAAGAAACTGGAACTACAGGCATACACTACTATGCCCGGCTAATTTTTTTTTTTTTTTTCTTTGAGATGGAGTCTCACTATATTGCCCAGACTGATCTCAAATTCCTGGGCTCAAGCAATCCTCCCACTTCGGCTTCCCAACGTTCTGGGATTACAGGCACAAGCTGACACACCTGGCCAGCAATCTAATTTTCTTGCACACTAGAGAGACATCCTGAATACACATTTACACCATGAAATCTTGTCAATGATTCTACTTCCGCAGTGGCTTGGATCTCTGCATTCCTTGCTTACAGCATTGCTATTACCACATGTCAAGGTGTAACACATGCCAGGACTTTTATAAAAATCTACCAATTTATTTTCCTAAAGCCCTCCTTCACCAGTATTTATTCCTTTGCTCTTCTATTCAAAAAGTATTTTTGGAGCAATGATGGTGACACCAACTGTGTGACCTTGGGTAAGTTGCTGACATCCCTTATGCTTCTATTTTTCAATCTGTAAAATCCAGATAATAATAATAATATCTCTCCTATATGAATGCTATATCATTATAAGACATGCCTGAGGCCAGGCATGGTAGCCCATGCCTGTCGTCCCAGCACTTTGGGAGGCCAAGGAAGGAGGATCACCTGAGCCTAGAAGTTCAATACCAGAAACAGGGAGACCCCATCTCTACAAAAAAAATTTTTAATTAGCTGGGCATGATGGTGCACACCTGTGGATCTGGGTACTCAGGATGGTGAGGTGGGAGGATCATTTGAGCCCAATAGTTCGAGGCTGCAGTGAGTCATGATCATGCCACTGCACTCTAGCAACAGAATAAGACCCGCTCTCCAAAAAAAAAAAAAAAGTGTCTGGCATATAAGTAGTGCTGGATAAATGTTGGCTATTTTATTTGCTGTTGCTATTGTAATTGTTGTTGTTGATATTACTTGTCAGGCATTCTTAGATGCTGAAGATACAGTGGTAAACAAGAGAAGCAAGATCCCTGTGCTTATGGATCTTACCATACAGTCAGGGGAGAAAAAGGAGATGTGTGTGTGTGTGTGTGTGTGTGTGTTGTGTGTGTGTGTGTTGTGTGTGTGTGTGTGTAAAATCTCAGATAGTTGCAGAGGCTATTTAAAGAATTAAAATGGAGTGACATACTACCCATATCCATTAAGATGGCTATTATGAACAAACAGAAAATAACAAATGTTGGTGTGGATGTAGAGAAATTGGAATACTTGTACATTGCTGATAGGAGTGTAAAATGTTACAGCCACTATGGAAACCACTGTGGTAGTTCTTCAAAAATTAAAGCTAAAACTACCATACGATATAGCAATTCCACTTCTAGGCCTGCAGCCAAAAGAACTGAGAGGAGGGACTCAAAGAGATACTTGTACACCAATGTTTGTAGCAACAGTATTCACGATAGTCACTAGGTAGAAACCACCCAAATGCCCATCGACAGATGATTAGATAAATAAAATGTGGTATGTACATACAATACAATGGAATATTATTCATTCTTAAAAAGGAATGAGGCCAGGTGCGGTGGCTCACGCCTGTAATCCCAGCACTTTGGGAGGCTGAGGTGGGCAGATCACCGGAGGTCAGGCGTTTGAGACCAGCTTGACCAACATGGAGAAACCCCATCTCTACTAAAATTACAAAATTGGCCAGGCATGGTGGCGCATGCCTGTAATCCCA
The DNA here is from genome assembly GCF_001698545.2 of Rhinopithecus bieti. Lineage (NCBI taxonomy): Eukaryota > Metazoa > Chordata > Mammalia > Primates > Cercopithecidae > Rhinopithecus > Rhinopithecus bieti. The sequence continues at coordinate 919,487 of NW_016803341.1, read as the reverse complement.
GCTACTCAGGAAGGCTGAGGCAGGAGAATCACTTGAACCCGGGGGTGAAGGTTGTGGTGAGCAGAGATTGTGCCATTGCACTCCAGCCTGGGCAACAAGAGTGAAACTCTGTCTCAAAAAAAAAAAAAAAAAAAAAAAAAAAAGGAATAAAATTCTGACACATGATACAACATGAATGAAACCTGAAGATGTGCTAAATGAAATAAGCCAGACACAAAAGGACAAATATTGCATGATGCTACTATGATGAAGTGCCTAAAATACTGAAATTCGTAGAGACAGACAGTAGAATGGAGGTTGCCAAGGGCTGAGGGGAGGGAAGTATGAAGTGTGTTGTTTAATGGATTCAGGGTTTCAGTTTGAGAAGATAAAAAAGTTCTGGAGATGAATGATGGTGATGATTGCATGACAATGCATATGCACTTAATGTTACTGAATTGCACACTTAAAAATGGTTCAAATGGTAAATTAAGTATTATATATATTTTACCACAATGAGAATAAGTAAACATTTTTTAATGGAGTGGCATAATCAGCCTGCTCAGGTCATTTCTAGACTGATGGTTAGAGAGGGTGTTTCTGAGGAAGCGAAATTTAACCTCAAGCTCTGAAAGATAAGAAGCCAGCCATGAAAAGACCGTGGGTGAGGGGGAGCAGGGCAGGCAAGGGGGACAGAGAGTGCAAAGCCCTAAGGCAGAAACACATCTGGAGTGTTCCAGGGACCTAAATAAGGCTGGTGCAGCAGGAGCAGAAAGGGCAACAGAGGGACAGCCAGCTGGAATGGAGGGTGAAGAGGTGACCACAATCACCATGGACAGCTCTTTCAGGAAGTTTTTCTATAAAGAGAAACAGGAATAGGACACATGTCAAAGGGGCTGCTGGGGAGATTTTTTTTTTTTTTTTTTTGAGAGGGAGTCTCGCTCTGTCACCCAGGCTGGAGTGCAGTGGCCAGATCTCAGCTCACTGCAAGCTCTGCCTCCTGGGTTCACGCCATTCTCCTGCCTCAGCCTCCCGAGTAGCTGGGACTACAGGCGCCGCCACCTCGCCCGGCTAGTTTTTTGTATTTTAGTAGAGACGGGGTTTCACCGTGTTAGCCAGGATGGTCTCGATCTCCTGACCTCGTGATCCACCGGTCTCAGCCTCCCAAAGTGCTGGGGATTACAGGCTTGAGCCACCGCGCCCGGCCTAGATTTTAATTTTTTTATTTTGTTCAAGATGAGAATGATTGAGTAGAGAGGGAGAATCAACGTCACTCAAGAGACAGATAAAGTTGGAAGACTAAAGTCCTTGAGTAAAGAGAAGGACTGGAACCCAGATCATTAGCAGAGTGTTTGGCAAAATCCCTTTTGCCATGTAAGGATTATTCACAGATTCTACGGATTAGAATGTGGACATCTTTTGGGGTCACTGTTCTGCATACCATACATTATTATAAATGCTTAATGATTATTGCCGGCAAAATGAAACTCAGACCTTTAGCATGGCACTAAAATCCAGTCCCTTCCTAACCTTCCTAATCTCCTCCATCATGATATTCCTCATTTGACTCTAACCATTCACTTTATAAAAATGTATTGAACACCATCTATGTGCCAGGCACTATATTAGGTACTAGGAATATGAGAAGAGGAGGAGATGATAACACATAAACAAATAATTACAGATGGCAGGTGTGATCACTGTTATAAAGAAAATAAAGCAAGGTAAGGAGGATGGGGAGCAATGGGGAAGACAGTGTGAGGTGGTCTTGGGAGACCATCGAGGCATGGTCATCAGTGGAATGAGTGAAGAGAGCAGTAAAGCCACGGGCAGAGAAGTAACTGGGGCTGGATGGAAGACTCAGAGTCTTCAGAGAAGAGGAGTGACAGGATCTGACTTATGTGTTAAAAGGTTACTCTGGCCTTTCTGTGGAGAACAGATTGTTAGACCAGAAGGAGGGAAGCGGGCACATAAATTAGAAGGAGGCTACTGTGACTGTTTGGGCAAGAGATGATGATGGCTTGGACACAGTGGCAGTCTCACTACAGGGGTGGCGAGAAGCGTTTGGATTTCAGATGTATTTCGAAAGCAGAGCTGGCAAATTTTGCTGATGGATTAGACATATGGTGTGAGAGAAAGAGAGGAGTCAAGGATGATTCTAAGGTTTTTGGCCTGAGCAAATGGAGGAATGGAGTTTCTGTTTCTAAGATCCAGAAGACTTGGGAGAGTTGAAGTTGAGGAGGTGGGTGGTGAAATTGGGAATTTGATTTTGAACATGTTAGGTCTACTTTACATTCAAGTTGCAGTGTCAAGTAGGCAGTTAAATATATGAGTCTAGAGTTCATGTGAGATTAGGGTTGGAGATGCAAATTTGGGAGTCATAAAAATGTACATATTATTAAATCCATAAAACTGGATAGGATTCCTGAGGGAGTGAGCACAGACAGAAGAAGAAATCCAAGGACTGAGTCCCGGGTTCCCTGATATTTAGAGGCTTCTCAAACCCAAAATGTCTTCTCCTGATCTTTACCGTGCTGTTCCTTCAGCCTGGACTATCTTTCTCCAACCCCACCACTGTCTTTCAAAATTGTATTCCAACAAGAAGAAAGGGGACTTGGGGGCACTTCATTTTTCAGCCCTTCTCTGAGGATTAGGGGTACAGTACTGTCTAGGCTTCGTGTACTGTGGCAGGTAATGCAGACATAGCCTCGTCTCTTCTTGCTTGCTGAAAGAACTTGAATGTAGTTCAAGGTAGAGTGTTGGGCCCTAGGCTGTAAGTAATAATTGTCTAGTGAGTCTCAGTCCTCAGGTGCTTCAGAATCACCCAAGGAGGTTAAAATGGTCAATTCTGCTATGCATATTGTACTACAATGTTGTTTTTTAGTTGGGGCATGGTGGCTCATGCCTGTAATCCGAGCACATTAGGAGGCTGATGCAGGAGGATTGCTTGAGTTTAGGATTTTGAGATCAGCCTGGGTAACATGGCAAAACCCTGTCTCTACCAAACATTAGCCAGGCGTGGTGGTGCACACCTAATGGTCCCAGCTACTCAGGAGGTTCAGGTGGGAGGATCGCTTGAGCCCGGGAGGCAGAAGTTGCCGTGAGCCGAGGAGGCAGAAGATTGTGCCACTGCACTCCAGCCTGGGCGACACAGCAAAACTCTGTCTTGAAAAGTAAATACATAAATAAAATAATAATAAATTATTTTAAAAATCGCTTGTGGAGATTTTTTAAAGTGGCAATCCTAGTTACATCCTCAGAAATTCTGACTTAGTTGGCCTGTGGTCACTGGTATTTTTTTAAAAGCTGCCCAGGGGATGATGATGTGCAGCCAGGTTTGAGAACCATGAGACAAGAGTGACAATTCTGTTCCCCTTTGTGAGATACAGTGTTAGAAACCAGCTTCCGGCCGGGTGCAGTGGCTCAAGCCTGTAATCCCAGCACTTTGGGAGGCCGAGACGGG
>NW_016803341.1:892822-915745 GCF_001698545.2 Rhinopithecus bieti | reverse complement strand
AAAAAAAAAAAAAAAAAAAAAAAAAAAAAGAAACCAGCTTCCCTAGAGTAACCGTGTAATGCAGTTCTGGCCAATAAGACCAAAAGGAAAGCTTCTGGTAGCTTCTGGAAAATGCTTTCCTTCCTGACTAAAGTACAGCCCATCCGCAGTTGCTCGCCCCCATCTTTTTTTTTTGGATGAGATACACTCTGATAAATTATGTTCTCTTTCATTCTATTTCATTATTTCTTTTAATTTTTTTATTATTAGATTTTATTCTTTATTTAAAAATTTAGTTTTAAGTTCCGTGATATATGTGCAGGTTTGTTACATAGGTAAACATGTACCATGCTCACCTCCATCTTGAATAGAGTTGGGATGCCCAGAGTTCTTTCCAGGATTCTGTGGGCCTGTTCCACTCTGCTCCTCCCTGAGGTGGGAGACACAGCTCAACACCTTCCACCTCCTTCAGCTCCCACCCACAGGCGGACGTCTCTCATCTTCCTGGTGCTAGAGTCCCACGTCAGTGAACGGTCCTCTGGAATGGGGTCCTGCCTGCCAGCCCACACTGACATGGTCAGGTCTGCAGCGAGGGCAGACATGGAGACCCACATACCACATGTCTGCTGATTTCAAAGTTGTAAGTCAGTCTAAATATGTTCATCCTCATACCTTAACAAATATACCTTTATGATGACCTAGAAGGCCAGATATGAATTGAGATTCATCTGACTGCTCGGCTTTCTGTGTGAGAACGTGGAGGTGCGATGAGGAGCACTCTTTGCCTGGGCTCTGACCACTAGATTCACACATTCGTGGATGCCTTGAACGTCCAAGCTCCATCCATAGCTGCACAAACAGCGGCTCCTTAGCCATTCCTTAAATGTAAAGGCTGAGTATATCCGCAGCAGCATGGCCTGCCGACAGGACGAGAAGGGAGAGACCCATATGGGTGCCAGAAGGGAGCTCAGAGCCAGTTGGGCAGGGAATTTTGGAGTCCCGGGCCTTGGACTACGGTCTACAGGGCGAGGCACGGGTTTTGGGTGGGCACATCCATCCCCTTGGCCCCGTGGACGTCTCAGACACTGGAGACGACCAGGCTGGCAGAGGGTCAGCACCTGATCCTCTAACACATCAGACCCAGGGCCCCTTTCATTCAGGCCGGAGACAGGGCAAGGGGTTACTGTCTGTCGGGAAGCTCAGCCCAACTCGCCTCCACATTGCTTAGCCCTCAGGAAGCTCAGGCAGCTCGACACTAATGCAGGCTGCTTTGCTGCTCCGCCTTCCTCCCCTCTGCTATCTCTCTTCTTTTATGTTTAGATAAACCAGGGCAAGATCAGAAATTCCACTGTCTAAGCTGACATCCCTCATGAAATGGAGCACCATTCTCTCCCCAGTCTCTGTGAATTGTCCTCCTGGAGTCTCTTCTTCACCTGGCTTGTGGCAAGAGGGGCCAAGAGTCTTGCCCCTCACAGGAATCTGCTCTCCCGAAAGACTCGCGGCTCCTCCTTCCTCCCTCCTTCTCATAGGGGGGTGCTGATTGGTGTCGTTGGTGGAACCTTTTTCACCCCCTCTTCATAATCCCTGAAAGAGAGATGTGACTTAAATTCTTGACAACTTTCTTTAGTTGAGGTACTTAGCATTTTTGTGTTTGTTTTGGAGTTTTGGCGTGTGTGTGTGTGTGTGTGTGTGTGTGTGTGTGTTTTGTCTCCAGTTTTGAGCCTTAGCTGCCATTACCAGGCAAAAGGAAGAGCCCCACTCAGCACCCATTTCCTGTTTTAGGGCCCATGCACTGTTGAGCAGACCACTATGTGGAAAGCCAGGGACAGAACCTTGGCCAAGAGGATAATAGCAGCCCCCCAACGAGGCCATGAGCCCCAGAAGTGAGTACCTCACCTCAGCAGCCTAAAGTCGCTGCCTAGAACCTGCAGACTGCTAAGTTCTTTACCATCCTCTTCTTTCCAACTTTTGACGTTCTGGAAATTTTAACATCTAGAAGCTTTGGAGGGATTTTTTTTTTTTTTAATTTTATTTTTTTTCTGAAACAGAATCCCACTCTGTCCCCCTGGCTGGAGTGCAGTGGTACAATCATAGCTCACTGCAGCCTTAACTTCTCATACTCGATCAATCCTCCCACCTCAGCCTCCCGAGTAGCTGAGACTATAGGTGTGCACCACCACACCCAGCTAATTTTTTAAATTTTTTGTAGAGATGGGGGTCTCAGCTCTGTGGCCCAGGGCAGACTCGAACTCCTGGACTCAAGCAATCCTCCCACTTTGGCCTCCCAAAGTACTGAGATTACAGATGTGAGACACTGTGCTCGGCCTTTTGTGTTTGTTTTTGCTTTTGCTTATTTACAAAAATATCCTCTAAAGACAGTTCACAGAAAAAGAAAAGAAAGCCCCGGAAACAAATGAAAAGATGTTCAGCCCTATATATAACAAGAAAAATTAAAATTAAAACGTATACCAGGGCTGGGCATGGTGGCTCACACCTGTAATCGCAGCACTTTGGGAAGCTGAGACAGGAAGATCACTTGAGGCAGAAGTTCATGACCAGACTGGGAAACATAGCAAGACCTTGTCTCTACAAAAATAAAAATAAAAAATTAGACAGGCATGGTGGCACATGCTTATAGTTCCAGCTACTCAGGAGGCTGAGACTGGAGGATCACTTGAGACTAGGAGGTCAAGGCTGCAGTAACCTATGATCATGCCACTTGCACTCTAGCCTGGGTGACAGAGTGAGACCCTGTCTGGACACAAAATAAACAAAGAAACTCCTTATACCAAAAGACCATTTTTTACCTATCAGGTTGGCAGAAATAATTTTTTTAAAGCTTGGTTATAATGTATGTTGGAAGAGTGTGGGGGAAGAGGTATTTCCTACATTGTTGGTGGAAGTACAAATTGATTATACATCTAGGGAAGGCAAACTGGCAGTATTGAGCAAAATGACAAGTCCCAAAATGACAAGAGCAATATTTTATAATCCAACAATTACACTTTTAGGAATTTATTCTCCAAATATTCTCACACATGGAAATGACATCATTCAGTTACCATTGTTCTTTCTTTATTTATTTATTTTCAGACAAGGGTCAAAGCATGATTTTTTAAATTTTACTTTCAGTAGAGACAAGGTCTCACTGTGTTGCCCAGGCTGATCTCAAACTCCTGGGCTTAAACAATTCCTCAGCCTCCCACAGTGCTGGGACTACAGACATGAACCACTGCACCCAGCCCACATACTGCTGTTTTTAATAACAAGAAGAAACAACCTAAATACCCAACAGTAGGAGACTTGGTTAAATAAACTATAGTAAGTCCACACAGTGGAGTACTATGCAGCAGTAAAAAAAAAAATGAGGAAACTTTTTATGTACTGAATCAATAACCCTCTATATACTTTTTTTTTTGAGATGGAGTCTTGCTGCATTGCCCAGGCTGGAGAGCAATGGTGCGATTTCAGCTCACTGCAACCTCCATCTCCCTGTTCAAGCAATTCTCCTGCCTCAGCCTCCTGAGTAGCTGGGATTACAGGCATGCGCCACCACACCTGGCTAATTTTTATATTTTTAGTAGAGACAAGGTTTCACCATGTTGGTCAGGCTGATCTCAAACTCCTGACCTCAAGGGACCCACCCACCTCGGCCTCCCAAAGTGCTGAGATTATAGGTGTGAGTGACTGAACCCATTTTACATAATTTTTTTTTTTTTTTTTTTTTTTTTTTTTTTTTTGTGATGAGTATTGCTCTGTTGTCCAGGCTGGAGTGCAGTGGCGCCATCTCGGCTTACTGCAACTCAGCTGTTGATCACACTGGCCCCTTACCCTGGGGCACTCCTCCCTCCACTGCCCCATTCCCCTTCATCCTCTGGACCTTATTGCAAACATCACTTCCTCAAGGAAACCTGCCCCAATCAAAAAATCTAAATCAGACCATGAGATATATTTTCTTAAAACCCCTCTACACACTCCCCATTCATAATCATATAGTTTTCTGATCATTATATATTGCCTGTTTACCTCACTATGTTGTAAATTCCTTGGAGGCAAACATGATATTATTTTGCTCATTGTTGTATCTCCAGTGTTCTGCACAGTGACCAGCATGTAGTAGGTGCTCAATAAATCTTTACAGAATTAATGGATGAAATCCACTTCTCCTATGCTCCATTCTCAGAGACCGATATCATCATTTAGCCTTTGCTCAGGCCAGAAACTGGGGAGCCAACCTTGGTGCCTTTTTCCCCTCATTCCCCATACTGTTGTTCACCAAGTGCTGTGGATTTCGCCTTGTAAATATCTCTCAAATCCATCCTTCCTCTATATTCATCTTTCCAGTTTCTGACTTATTGCAATAGTCCCTCACTGGCCTCCTTGACTCCAGCATCGTCCCCTCCAAGTCATTTTCCACACTAACTGAAGAAGTATGTGATGTCTACAATGCACATTTGATTAAATCATAAAGCTGCCTTCATGATAAAATTACAATACAAACCCTTAGGAGGATGTAGCAGATCTGTTACTGCCCCTGCCGGCATCCCCAGTGTCTTAGTTCATTTCATGTTGCTATAACAGAATACCTGAGACTAGGGAATTTATAAAGAAAGGAGGTCTATTTGGCTCATGATTTTGATATCTGGAAGATTCGAGACTGGGTGGCTGGTGAGGGTCTCATGCTGCTTCAACACATGGTAGGAAGCAGAAGAAGAGTGGGTGGATGCAAACAGATCACATAGTGAGAGAGGAAGCAAGAAAGAGAAACTGAGGAAGCCAGACTCTTTAACAACCTGATCTCTGGGAATTAATCCATTCCCGAGACAGCGAGTAAGAAAACTCACTCACCTCTAAAAGAGGACATTAAACTATTAATGACGGATCTGCCTTCATGACACAAACACCTTCCACTAGGCCCCACCTCCCAACATTGCCCCATTGGGGATCACACTTCAACATGAGCTTTGGTGAGGATACACCGCAGTCAAACCATAGCACCAGCCTCACAGGGCTCCATTCATAGCCTACACCTGGCCATAGGAAGCCACATGTAGTTTCTCAAACACACCATTCACTTTCATGCTTCTGGGCTTTGCAGATCACTCTAACTTCTACACTAAATTACCCACTACTCATCCTTGAAGATGACTTCCGGGAAGGCTTTCCTGATCTCTCCCCACAACAACATGGAATGAGATCCTCCTCCCACATGTCCTCCCTAGACTCTGTGCCAGCCTTTATCACAACATGAAACACACTGAGGTATAATGTCAGCCTACCCAGCCATCTCCTCTATTTTGAAAACTTGAGAACAATAGTCCTCCCTTATTCCTCTGTTTCCAGTGTTCAGTAATGTGCCCCAGTAGTGTTTTATCACTTCCAGAGCATATTCATATGCTTTATCTGGTTCTACCCTCTCAACAACTCTATGAGGTAGATAAGACAGACATTCCCCCCCCCCCCCCCCCTTTTTTTTTTTTTTTTTTTTTTTTTTTGAGACGGAGTCTCGCTCTGTCACCTAGGCTGGAGTGCAGTGTCTGGATCTCAGCTCACTGCAGGCTCCGCCTCCCGGGTTCACGCCATTCTCCTGCCTCAGCCTCCCGAGTAGCTGGGACCACAGGCGCCCGCCACCTCACCCGGCTAGTTTTTTGTATTTTTTAGTAGAGACGGGGTTTCATCGGGTTAGCCAGGATGGTCTCAATCTCCTGACCTCGTGATCCGCCCGTCTCAGCCTCCCAAAGTGCTGGGATTACAGGCTTGAGCCACCGCGCCCGGCAAGACAGACGTTCTTATCCCAAATTCCAGAAAGCAGTGGCTGATCGCACTCTGGGCCCATGACAAGATAAGCCCCCAGTCCCCTGTGTACCCAAGTCTAATGCTCATGCCTCTGGATAAGCATTTACCATGTGAGCCTCTGCTCAGATCCAGAATGCTGGGCCGGGCTCACATACTCACGCTGCAGATTGGAGAACCTCAGGAGAATCTGGCCAGCCTAAGAAAGATGACTCAGGTGCTGACATTTCAGTTACCTGGTGGAACATCTGGGCCCCTCCCCTGCCCCCCATTCACTTACCCCTGGAAGACACAACACTTTCACTCTCACTGGCCCACTGGTCAGTGAGTGCCCATCTCTCTCTCTCTCTCTCTCTCTCTCTCTCTCTCTCTCTCTCTCTGTCTCTCTCTCTCTCTCTCTCTCTCTCTCTCTCTCTCTCTCTCTCTCTCTCTGTCTCTCTCTCTCTCTCTCTCTCTCTCTTTCTCTCTCTCTCTCACACACACACACACACACACACACACACACACACACACACACCTTCCAATCAACTCTCTAATGCTCCTCTGGATAGCTAAGCATCACCAGACATTTGAAGAAAGCCTCCAACATGAAAAACAGACACCACGATGCATAGGAAAAAAAGGAACTCAATGGAAACAGATACAATATAAGAAGTAGAAAGAAACTAAAACAAACAAGCAAACAAGAAACCCCTCAAACTCCTACCATTAATAACATACTCAGGGAGATAGCTTTGTTAAGGAGAACATATCTTACCCACGGTATAAGATGAGAATTTGTTTTTATTTCTGTAACAGCTTCATTGGGACAAAATTCACATGTCACACAATTCACACATTTAAAGTGTATGTTTTTTAGTATATTCACAAAGTTGTGCAACCATCACTACAATTAATTTTAAAACATTTTCATCACCTCCAAAAGAAACCTCATACCTTTTCCCTACCCACCCTTAAGCAACCACTACTCCACTTTCTGTCTCTAGATTTTCTCTAGTCTGGTCATTTCATGTAAATAAGATGATATGATATGCAACATTTTGGTTTCTGCCACTTAACGATGTTTCTAAGTTTCACCAAGTTGTATCAGTACTTCATTCCGTTTTATGGCTGAATAATGTTCCATTACATAAATGTACCACAAAGTACTTATTTATTTGTTCAAGATGGGCATTTCAGTTGTTTCTGCTTTTTGATTATTATGAATAATGTTGCTACAAAAATTTATGTACAATTTTTTGTGTTGACATATGTTTTCATTTTTCTTAGGTACATACACAGAAGCACAATTGCCAGGTCAAGTAGTAACTCTACGTTTAACACTTGAAGAACTGAGAAACTGACACTGTTTTCCAAAGAAGCAGTCCCATTTTATATTCCCACCAGCAGTGCATGAGGATTCCAGTTTTTCCATATCTTCACCAACCCTTATTATTATCTGACTTTCATTTTATCCCAGTGGGGTGAAGTGGTGTTTCACTATGGTTTGGATTTGCATTTCCCTGATGATGTTGAGCATCATGATGTGCTCATTATTAAATTTGCTTGGGGGAATATCCATTCAGATCTTTTGCCCATTTTTTAATTTTTTTTGAGATAGGGTCTTGCTCTGTTGCCCAGGCTGGAATGCAATGGGCAGTGGTGCAGTCATGGCTCACTGCAGCTTCAGACTTCTAAACTCAAATGATCCTCCCACCTCAGCCTTCAGAGTGGCTGGGACTACAACCACATGCCACCGTGCCCAGATAATGTTTTAACTTATTGCAGAGACAGGATCTGACATTGCCTAGGATGGTAGAATCAAGTTCTTCATCAGATATTTGATTTGCAAATATTTTTTTCAAATTAAAAATGATGACCGGGGCAGTGGCTCATGCTTGTAATCCTAGCACTTTGGGAGGCGAGGCAGGCAGATCACTTGAGGTTAGAAGTTCAAGACCAGCCTGGTCAACATGGCGAAACCCTGTCTCTATTAAAAATACAAAAATTAGCCAGGCATGCTGGTGCACGCCTGTGGTCCCAGCTATTCGGGAGGCTGAGGCATGAGAATCGCTTGAACCCCAGAATGCAGAGGTTGCTGTGAGCTGAGATCATACCACTGCACTCCAGCCTGGGTGACAGAATGAGACTCATCTCCAAAACAAAAACAAAACAAAACAAAGCAAAAAAAGATGAAGCGGTAACTCAGGAAACCTTTATACTATTATATTATTCATAAATCAAAATAAACCTTTGTAAAACAAAATAACTAAATTTCTAAACATTCAGTATCTAGAGTAGCTGCTTAAATAATTTATATCTGGAATGGGATTCAAGTACAGAAAATTCACTGTCTATTAACAACAGTGGTGTCTTAATGAAAGCCAGTGCTGTGTTGTTCATTTTGTTGGGAGGCAGTGTGGTGGAATGATGCAAAGGTGACTCTGAAGCCAGACTACAGACGAAAGGATTTTGAGAACAGGGAGACCTCCCCTACCTGTGCACATACATGAAAGGCAAGGCTCCTCTGTACTGTACATCAGTGGGAAACCTTTAGATTCTGCTGCCACCTTGTGGTAGACAGATTACAACATGGTGCCCCACGCTCTTGGGTTTTGCTAGGGCTCCTGCTTCATTCAGGTCTATCGTAGGGCCAAAAAAAAAAAAAAAGGACCAAGGCAAGCATACATTGTATTTTGTATATGCATTAAACAAGAATAGACAAAACATTTTTAAAGCATGAGAGATTATAGCATAATGATAAAACCAGTATCTTTGGAGCTATTCTAACTTCATTTATACTCCAAACTTCACTTATACTCCTGACTCAGCATTGGACTAGCCGTTTGATGCTGGTCAAGTCACTGTTACCCCTACGAGCACTGTTTATTAAGTGGCAATAATAATAGTACCTCTCTCATGATGAGAGGTTAAATGAGACAGTGATTGTTTGGCACTGAGTTCCTGGCATATGATTCTTGGTTAATTACAAATGATTGATATAGGTTGTATTAGTCTGTTTTCATACTGCTATAAAGAACTGCCTGAGACTGAGTAATTTATAAAGAAAAGAGGTTTAACTGACTCACAGCTCAGCATGGCTGGGGAGAACTCAGGAAACTTACCATCATGGTGTAAGGTGAAGAGGAAACAAGGACCTTCACAAGGTGGCAGGAAGGAGAAGTGCCGAGCAAAGGGGGAAGAGCCTTTTATAAAACCATTAGATCTCCTGAGAACTCACTATCATGAGAACACCATGGGGCAATCCACTTCCATGATTCAATTACCTCCACCTGGTCTCTCCCTTGACACACAGGGATTATGGGGATTACAATTCAAAATGATATTTGGGTAGGGACACAAACCCTAACCATATCATAGGTGAACAAGGAATTCAAGCTAGTTCCTTTCTGGGAGCCTTTTCCTTTTTTTTTTTTTACATTGGGTGCAAAATTTGAACTAATCAAAATTATTGGTTTATAATGCTTGTTCATCACTGGTCATGGAACACAAAAAATGTGCTTCTGTGTGGGGATTGGATGCCTAGAAACAATCTGGATGCAACAATTTAGTGTAATTCCAGGATTAAAAGAATACAACACACACCCACTTGTGAGCACACATACATATACACACACATACACTGACACAAAAGGGGAAGCATGTTCCAGTTGGTTATAGTAACTCATTTCATCCTTACGCAAATTTTGTCCGAAAGGAGGACTGTTCCCTATCTTATCTAGGATATGCAGGTATGGAACCTGCAGGATTTCAAGGTCACCTTTAAATCTAGTGGGCATGAGCTCTATCCTATGAGGAAGAGTGCATTCTGACTCTTTTTTAAAAGGATACAGTGGGCAAAGTGGAGGGAGTAAGACCCTCTACTGAGACAGATGGCTAAGTGCTTCCTGAAGGATAAGGTAAATAAGGGCTTGGTATTTTGCAGTTTCTTCTAGTGAAATTTGTCTTTTAGTTTTTTAAAATAGCTAACTCTGTTCTTTTTTGAATTATTTTCATAGTTATGCCTTTACTGTCTAATAGTCTTTTTTTTTTCCTAGTAATTCATAGCGTACATATTATTATAGTAATATAGACTCTTATAATTATACTAATATAAGGTAGCCATTAATGTATGTATTTAATAATATTTGAAAATATTTTATTATATTTATATATTTATATATATTGTAAATTTATATTTAACAATAATATATAATAGAATATTACAATTATATTAACTAATAATTAATATTAGTTTAATTCTCAGCTAACAAAAACTCTTAAAGCTGTGAAATTTTATCTGAAAACACGGCTTTGTCATGTATCTCACACTTAAAATGTTGCATTTTCTTATTCATTTTTTCTTTAAAGAACCAGATGTATTCATCTTGCTTTCTCTATGACTCTCGTGCTATTGGATAATTTTCCCTCTTTTTTGATTTTCAGGTGGCTGGGTTTTCATATTGTTTTGTTTTGAGATATTCACTGGTTACAATGTGGCTAGAGGATGTGGTCTATATCACTTCTGCTTTTGGAAATTTATTACAGTTTCTTATATGCAGTCCATTTTTATGACTATCTGTAGCTGATACGCTTTTCACAGGCCACAGGTTCAAGTTCGGTTAGAAAATGTAATATAATTTTCTATTACACATTTTTCCTCTATTTTGAATATCCATTATTCCTAATGCATGTACCCACAGAAATTTTAAAAACTAATTAAAAAAAATAAAAACTACAACAAACCACCAATCACACACACACACACACCTAATGTTAGTCATCTCCATGTAAACTCAGTAATTTTTTTCCAGGATTTTCCCAATTAGTGTTTCCCCTTTTCCACCTTTTCCCAGGAGGTTGGATCTAAGTCGTGGGGGTACTTTTGTAGCATTAAGGGAGGGTCATCTGAATGTTCTGGGGTCATCACCTTTCCACTTTAGTATCCGTTGAGATGTACGTCATCTTCCCCTCCCAGCCTTTGTTGCCTTCCACAAACTTTGCAGACATTAGCTTGGTGACCCGTTTCCCACGTTTCCTAGTTCTTGGCACATGCATTTCTCCACCGGACCTAAAGGCCACTTCCACCCTCCCACCCACCTGAGTGCCCCTCTTGGGCAAAGTGAAATCTTTGCATATTCTCGCGAGCAACTCTAGGATCTGAGGAAACGTGAGGCTGACCGATCTCCTCCAGTCCTTTGACAACCTTCATTGTTCGCGCGGCTACCGTGGGCTGACTTCTGCAAGGCTTATTGATTCCTTGTTTGTTCCAGAAATGTGCACGTGACTATCTCACATCTCTAGCTGAGGGGATTTTCATACCCCATTCAGGGCAGTTTCAACCCCCGGGAGAGGGTACAGTGGACAAAGGGCACAGCCGCTTCCCAGAGACCCACCCTGCATCAGACTCACGGTCTTTCGGACTTCGCTAGTTCGGAGGCTGCTCGCCCCAACCCACCAGGTCCCGGCTGCGCTTTGGCGCCATCTAGTGGTGTCTTGGCGGCTCGGGCGTAATCCGGCTTGGGAGGCTGAGGGTGCTATTGGGAGGGGTCTCCGCCCGGCGGGACCTCCCAGCGGAGCTACGCGCGCTCCAGGATCCGCCCGGTTAAACGGCACCTGCTTTCTTGGGGGCATCTGGGGAGACCGGGCAACGAGAATACTGAGGACACAAAGGTCCACTTTCTACTTCTGGGTTTCCGAAAATAAGGCGGCCTGAGTTTTCAGCGCCTGGCCTTCCCGCCACCCCACCCTACCAACGAAAGGAAATCACCTGGCGTAGGAAAAAAGCCCTACCTTGCATTTGTTTTCGGAATTCACAGGTGGTGCAGGCGTGTTACCGTCGGGTTTACCCACTATCCCTCTATGCGTGCTGTGGGCACCTGAAAAGGAGGTGATCGCCCCTCTCTGTAAATGTGCAATTCCCCCTGCCCAGACAAGGGAGAAGCCAGGACGCAGAGTGCCAGGGTCAGGCAGGGCAGGAACCCAGGCTGCAGCAGCCGAAGGAGAGAAACAGAAGTTCCAGCCAACCCCAGCCAAGCGAAGCGAAGCCAAGAGCTGGGAAGAAGAGAAACGGGAACCCGAACGAAGTCGCAAAGCAGCGAACAGGAGACGCAGCTGGAGGGGGTCCCCGAGTCACAGAGGCTGGCTTCTCACAGGGAGGGGCCCTAGGAGAATATAGGCCACTGAATTTTTTCCTTAAGTTTTATTTTGTCTGATATTAAATTTGCTAAACTTCTTTATATCCAACTTTTAAAACAATATATTATTTTCTTTATTGTGGAAAAATATAGAAAATCGGAGGAAACACATCTTGTATAACACGTAGATAGAAAGGCTGCTGTTTATTTGTGTGCGTGTGTGTGTTTATATATGTTTTGTAGGGATGCTGGGACAAATTACCACAAACTGGGTAACAACACAGATTTATTCTCTGCCAGTTCTGGAGAAAAAAGGCTGAACTCAAGATGTCAGCAGGGCTACCCTCCCTCCAAGGGCCCTAGAGAGAATTTTTCTGGCTTCTTCCAGCTTTTGGTGACTCCAGGAGTTCCTTGCCTTGTAGCTACATAACTCCAGTCTCGGTATCCGTCCTCACATGGCCATGGCTTTCTCTGTGTCTGGGTCTTCTCTTCTGTCTCCTATACAAGGCTCGTTAAATTTAGGACCCATCCAGATAATCTAGGATGAGCTCATCTCAAGATCATTAACTCAATTATATCTACAAAGACACTACTCAGGAGCGTGGGTATTAGGACATGGAGAGATATTTTTAGGGGTCATAATTCAACCCATTACAACGTATGTGTGTGTGGGGGGGTATATATATATAAATATATATACGTTCTTCATGCATGCACATATGGAGAAACAGAAAAAAAAAAGCTACGATTCTACTATTCACATTTTGATGCATTTTCTTTTCTTTTCTTTTTTTTTTTTTTTTTTTTTTTTTTTGAAGTGGAGTGTTGGTTTGCTCTGTGACCCAGGCTGGAGTGCAGTGGCGCGATCTCGGCTCACTGCAAGCTCCGCCTCCCAAGTTCCCGCCATTCTCCTGCCTCAGCCTCCCAAGTAGCTGGGACTACAGCCGCCCGCCACCACGCCTGGCTATTTTTTTGTCTTTTTAGTAGAGACGGGGTTTCACTGGGTTAGCCAGGATGGTCTCGATTTCCTGGCCTCGTGATCCGCCCGCCTCAGCCTCCCAAAGTGCTGGGATTACAGGCGTGAGCCACCGCGCTGGCCCACATTTTGATGCATTTTCTTTAGGTGTTGGTGTTGGTTTTATGCAGCAATAAAACTTTTAAATGAGGAGCCAAGATGGCGGCGGTGGTGTCACTCTCCTTGAGGCACTGGTTACCGGCCACAACCCTTGGCGGAGCCTGCCTGCAGGCCTCCCGAGGAGCCCAGACAGCCGCAGCCGCAGCTGCCCGTATCAAGACATTTGCCATCTATCGATGGGACCCAGACAAGGCTGGAGACAAACCTCATATGCAGACTTATGAAGTTGACCTTAATAAATGTGGCCCCATGGTACTGGATGCTTTAATCCAGATTAAGAATGAAATTGACTCTACTTTGACCTTCCGAAGATCATGCAGAGAAGGCATCTGTGGCTCTTGTGCAATGAACATCAATGGAGGCAACACTCTAGCTTGCACCCGAAGGATTGACACCAACCTCAATAAGGTCTCAAAAATCTACCCTCTTCCGCATATGTATGTGATAAAGGATCTTGTTCCCGATTTGAGCAACTTCTACGCACAGTACAAATCCATTGAGCCTTATTTGAAGAAGAAGGATGAATCTCAGGAAGGCAAGCAGCAGTGTCTGCAGTCCACAGAAGAGCGTGAGAAACTGGACGGGCTCTACGAGTGCATTCTCTGTGCTTGCTGTAGCACCAGCTGCCCCAGCTATTGGTGGAACGGAGACAATTATCTGGGGCCTGCAGTTCTTATGTGGGCCTATCGCTGGATGATTGACTCCAGAGATGATTTCACTGAGGAGCACCTGGCCAAGCCGCAGGACCCATTCTCTCTACACCGCTGCCATACCATCACGAACTGCACGAGGACCTGTCCTAAGGGTCTGAATCCAGGGAAAGCTATTGTGGAAATCAAGAAAATGATGGCAACCTATAAGGAGAAGAAAGCTTCAGTTTAACTGTTTCCATGCTAAACATGACTTAAAACCAGCTCAGAGCTGGACATAATTTATGTCTAATTTGAGTTCCTTTAAAGATCTTGGTTTTCCATGAATACAGCATGTATAATAAAAATTTTAAGAAATAAAAAAACCTTCTAAATGAAATTTAATTCACAGATGATATACAGATTTGATCTATTTTCCATAATGATTTTCCATCTTTAAATATTGATTTAAAACTAAACTAATGGTTGCATCATAAACTATCTTAAATGTGCTATATTTTATTTAACCATTCAATTAATATTGAACACATGGGTGCTATAAATAAATGATGATGTAGTGAACAAAGTAATAAAAATCTAGCTTCTAAGGAACAATTTGTTGTTTTTGCCACCTCACATCCATTACCCCTTCTTCATAATATTACCTTAATTTTTCTTGGGGAAGTAACATTCTTTATTGGATAATGATTGGCAAGACAATCAATTAAGATGCACTGAATATTTTATATTAAAACAGATGTGAAACCTAACTTAGGATAGTTGGATGCTCTCTCCATAGCAACTGAATCTTAAGAAAAGTAAGACTGAAAACAGCTGTAGCTGATTCATCTGGTAGCTGATTCATCATGTAGCTGTTTCATTGCTTTCTGTTACCTGGTTCTCCAGAGTCATCCTGGTTCCTGCCCTTTTGGGGCCTCACTTTTCAGCTTTCTCTTTCAGTTCTAGGAACTGAACCAAAAATTTATGTTTTATTTTGTCTGAGCTGATTTCTGCTTTTGCAAACAAAGAATCTGAACTTCTACAAGGTGAATACTTTATTCATTTGTTTTTGGTATTTTTTGCTTTCTAATACAAATATTTAGTAATATAAATTTTCCTCTGAGAACAATTTTGTTGTTATACAAAATTGTTTTCTCACGTTAGTTGTTTTGTTTTGTTTTGTTTTGAGTTGCAGTCTTGCTCTGTCGCCCATGCTGGAGTGCAGTGGCGCAATCTTGGCTTGCTGCAACCTCTGCCTCCTGGGTTCAAGCAATTCTCCTGCCTCAGCCTCCCAAATCGCTGGGACTACAGGCACGTGCCACCATGCCTGGTTAATTTTTGTATTTTTAAATATGGGGTTTAGAGATGGGGTTTCACCGTGTTGCCCAGGCTGGTGTCAAACCCCTGACCTCAAGTGATCTGCCAGCCTCAGCCTCCCAAAGTGCTGGGATTACAGCCCTGAGTCACCATGCCCAGCCTGTTACTATTTTCTGAATAGACTTTTATTTCTTTTACTTGAGTTACTTGAAAAGATGGTTTTAGAACACCAATTGATTTTTTGGACAATTATTTTTTTGCTGTTTTTCATTTTGTGACATTATATTAAGAGAATTTGGGGTATTTATGGAAACCTTTATGTATATGTTTGTAGATATTCTCAAGTATTTGAAAAAATAGCCACACACACACACACACACACACATGCATAGCATGTATCTTTTAAGTCAAAGTTTTAACTGTATTGTTCATGTCTTTTACTATTACCCAATATCCCAAAGACACACAAACACACTATGAGAAAAAAGAACTACAGAACAATATCACTTGTGAACATATATGCAAATATCATCAACAAAATACTAGCAAACCGAATCCAGCAGCACATTAAAAGAATTATACCCATGACCAAGTAGGATTTATCCCAGGAATGGAAGGTTGGCTTAATATATGAAAATTAATCAGTGAAATACACCACATTAAAAGAATGAAAGACCAGCCTGGCCAACACAGTGAAACCCCGTCTCTACCAAAAAATACAAAAATTAACCGGGCATGGTGGTGCATATCTGTAGTCCCAACTATTCAGGATGCTGAGGCAGGAGAATCACTTGAACCCAGGAGGCAGAGGTTGCAGTGAGCTGAGATCGCGCCACTGCACTCCAGCCTGGATGACAGAGTGAGAGAGTGAGACTCTGTCTCCAGAAATAAATAAATAAATAAATAATAAAAGAGAAAATCCCACATGATAATCTCAATTGATGCAGAAAAAGCATTTGACAAAATTCAACACTTTTTCATGATAAATACACTCAATAAAATAGTAATAGAGGGGAACTTCTTCAACATGATAAAGGCCATCCACAAAAAAACCACAGAAAACATCACACTCAATGGTGAAAGACTGAAAATCTTTACACTGAGAACAAGAACAAGACAAGGATGCCCACTTTTGCCACTTCCATTAAACATAGGACTGGAAGTCCTAGCTAGAACAAGTAGGCAAGAAAATGAAATAAAAGACATATTGGAAAAGAAGAAGTAAAATTATCTTTATAAACAGATGACATGATCTAATACACTGAAGAACCTAAAAAATACACACGTGTTCACACACGCATACACATATACAATAGAGCTAACAAGTGAATTCAGCAAAGTTGCAGGATACAAAATCAGCACACAAAAATTAGTTGTATTTCTATACACTAGCAATGAACAATTCAAAAAGGAAATTTAGAAAACAATTCCATTTTAAATTTCAAAAGAAGATACTTAGAAATAAATTTAAGTAAAAGGGACAAATCTTATTTACTGAAAAAAAAAACAAAACATTGCTGGAGAAAATTAAAGAAGACCTAAATAAATGGAAAAAGATCCCACTTCATACATTGGAAAACTCAATAATGTTAAGATAACAGTACTGCCCAAAGTGATATACAGATTTAATGCAATTCCTACCAAAATTCCAATGGCATCTTTTTCTTTTACTGTTTTGTTTTCTCAGAACCGGAAAAACCTTTCCCAAAATTCATATGGAATTTCAAGAGACCCCAAAGAGTCAAAACAATTTTGTAAAAGAACAAAGTTGAAGGACTCACACTTCCCAATTTCAAAGTCTTACTACAAAACCACAGTCATCAAAACATTGTGGTATTGGCATAAGGACAGAGATATAAATCAATGCAGTAAAGTCAAAATAAATCTTCATATCTATTTGGTTTCTGACAAGGCTGTCAAGACTATTCAATGGGAAAAGGACAGTCTCTTCAACGGTGTTTTGGGAAAACAGGATATCCACATGCAAAAGAAATGAAGTTGGACCTTTACCTCACACCATATGCAAAAATTAACTCAGGATTCAGGGAAGAACCAAGAATCTGTCTCTCCACCTAGGCAACAATTAACACTGGCAGCATCTGTCTGATGTAACTATTTTATAACTCTGGAGTCTGCTGAAAGATTGCAACTTCTAGGAAAAGGTCTGGACCTTAATAGGTAGTTAATTTCAGTCCATTTTAGTTCTTAGCACAGTAGCAGTGATTAATTCCCACTCCTACCCCATGACAGACAGCTGTGCATGTGTTCCTGTAGTAGATACAAACAGCCTGTGGGAGCCAAGGGTGGGCAAAAAGGACCTTGTCCTTCAGCTATCAGGGATCTGTGCTCTGATGGCCTACTGCTGCTTCTAATCACAGAGGTGAAGACAAAGGCACTTGGGAAGGCTGAGATGGGAGGAACATTTGAGCCCAGGAGTTGGAGACCAACCCAGTCAACGTAGTGAAACCCAGTCACTACAAAAAATTTTTTAAACTAGCTAGGCATAGTGGTATGCACCTGTAGCTCCAGCTACTCGGGAGGCTGAGGTGGGAGGATCACTTGAGCCTGGGAGGTCAAGGCTGCAGTGAGCAGTGATCATGCCACTGTACTTCAGCCTGGGGGAGAAAGGGAGACTCCATCTCAGAAAAAAAAAAAAAAAAAAAAAAGACAATGAGGCAGCAGCTATTGTTGTAGTACCTCCCTCCCTTGTTGCAACTCCCTCCTTCTCTGGCTGAAGTGACTTCCAGGAGATTTAAAGGGCTAATGCCCTTTATTTCCTCCCTTCATTTTACTTTTTTTCTTTTTTGGAAGCCAGACCAAAAAAAGTACTAAACCGTTTTAAAAAAAAAAACTGCAAAAGCTCAGCCTTCTGAGATTAGAATTAAAACATAATTCTAACGGTTGCATCATAGACTATCTTCAATGTGCTATATTTTATTTAACCATTTAATTAATATTGAACACATAACTTTTTGATGCTATAAATAAATGATGATGTAGTGAACCAACTAACAAAAATCTAGCTTCTAGATTCTACATCCACAGATTTAACCAACGTGTATCAAAAAATATATGTTTATATTTAGAAATGGGTCCTTGCTCTATTGCCTAGACCGGAGTACAGTGGCATGATCATACCTCACTGCAGTCTTGAACTGCCAGGCTCAAGAAATCGTCTTGCCTCAGCCTCCCAAGTAGCTAGGACTACAGACATGCACCACCACACCCAGCTAATTTTTAAGTTTTTTTGTGAAGATGGGGTCTCACTATGTTGCCCTGGCTGGTTTTGAACTCCTAGCAACAAGTGATCCTCCCATTTTGGCCTCCCAAAGTGTCGGAATTACAGATGTGAGCAACCATGCCCAGGCTAAAAATATTTTTTTAAAACTATAAAAATAATACAAATTTAAAAACAATTCTGAATATAGTATAACAATTATTTACATTGCATTTATATTGTATTAGGTATTAGAAGCAATCAAGTATGTGAATAAAGTATATGCAAGTTGTACACAGGTTAAATGCAAACATTATGCCATTTACATAAGAAACTTGAAAATTTATGCATTTTGGTATCTACAGGGTATCCTGGAACCAATCTTTCACAGATACCAAGGGATGACTATATATGTCTTCCAAAAGAGAGAAAGAAATTAACACAATCCCAAATAAACAAAAGCTGAGGGAGTTCATTACCACTAGATCTGCCTTGTAAGAAATGCTCAAGGTAGTCATGCAAGGTGAAATGAAAGGATCCTAGACAGTAACTCAAAACCATATGAGCGAATAAAGATCTCAATAAAAGTAAATACATGAGACATTATAAAAGCTAGTGTTTTTTTTTTTTTTTTTTTTTGAGACGGAGTCTCGCTCTGTCGCCCGGGCTGGAGTGCAATGGCCAGATCTCAGCTCACTGCAAGCTCCGCCTCCCGGGTTTACGCCATTCTCCTGCCTCAGCCTCCCAAGTAGCTGGGACTACAGGCGCCCGCCACCTCGCCCGGCTAGTTTTTTGTATTCTTTAGTAGAGACGGGGTTTCACCGTGTTAGCCAGGATGGTCTCGATCTCCTGACCTTGTGATTCGCCTGTCTCGGCCTCCCAAAGTGCTGGGATTACGGGCTTGAGCCACCGCGCCCGGCCAAAGCTAGTGTATTTTAACAACAGTTTGTGGCATCATTTTTTGTTTCTACACGACTTAAGAAATGCTACATGACAAAAAGGGATGAATACATTTTTAAAAAAATATTAGTCTAAAAGCCAGTATTGCTGGGTGTGGTAGCTGACACCTGTAATCTCGACACTTTGGGAGGCCAAGGTAGGAAGATCACTTGAGGTCAGGAGTTGGAGACCAGCTTGGGCAACGTAGTCTCTATTTAAAAATTTAAAAATTATCCAGGCATGACGGCATGCACAAATAGTCCCAACTACTCAGGAGGCTGAGGTGGGAGGATCACTCAGCCCAGAAGTTTGAGGTTACAGTGAGCTACGATTGTGCCACTGCACTCCAGCCTGGGCAACAGAGTAAGACCTTGTCTCTATAAAAATAAAATAAAATAACTTTTTAAAAATATAAAATATAAGCCAGCATTACCATAACTTTGGTTTGTAACTGTTCATTTTGACTTTTACATAATTTAAGAGATTGATGCATTTAAAAAATTATTAATTTAGGTTTTCAAGCACAAAATGCATATGGATATAATTTTGTGACACTGACAGCTGAAACTGTGAAGACAGAGCTGTAAAGGAACAGAATTTTTGTACATTATGGACATTAAACTGGTATAATTTCAAGTTAGAATATTATACCTTTAGAATAGTACATTAAATCTCCATGTTAATCACAGAGAAAACAGCTGTAGAATGTATACAAAAGAGTTGGGCGTGGTGGCTCAAGCCTGTAATCCCAGCACTTTGGGAGGCCGAGACCGGTGGATCATGAGGTCAGGAGATCGAGACCATCCTGGCTAACACGGTGAAACCCCGTCTCTACTAAAAAATACAAAAAACTAGCCGGGCGAGGTGGCGGGCGCCTGTAGTCCCAACTACTCTGGAGGCTGAGGCAGGAGAATGGCCGTGAACCTGGGAGGCGGAGCTTGCAGTGAGCTGAGATCCAGCCACTGCACTCCAGCCTGGGCGGCAGAGCGAGACTCCGTCTCAGGAAAACCAAGAAAAAAAAAAAAAAAAAAAAAAAAAAAGTATACAAAAGGAAATGAAGAAGGAATTGAAATTTTTCACTACAAAATATCAGTTAAATGCAAAAGAAGATTTTCACTACAAAATATCAATTAAATGTAGGAAATAAGGGACAAAAATCTACAAGGCATTTAGAAAACAACCAGCAAAATGACAGAAGTATCTCCTCATCCATCATTATTTTAAATGTAAATGAGTTAAACTCTCTAATCAAAAGAGATTAGCAGAATGGATAGAAAAACATGATTGAACTATATGCTGTCTACAGGAAGTTCACTTTAGATTCAAAGACACAAAAGATTGAACATGAAAGAATGGAAAAAGATTCTCCATGCAAATAGTAACCAAAAGAGAGCAGGGGTTGCTATTCTAACAATGAACAAAATAGACTTTAAGTCAAAAAAGATTAAACGAGACAAAGAAGAACATTATACATTAATAGGAGGTTCAATGTAGCAAGAAGGTATAATAATTATAAACATTTATGCACCTAATAACAATCAAAACTTGTGAAGCAAAAACTGACAGAATTGAAGAAAGAAATAGACATTTCTAAAATAAATGTTGGAGACTTCAAAACCCCACTCTCAATGGGGAGACTGATTTGAGTAATAATAAAACTCCGGTCTCCCACACAACTGGCTCTGCTTGAATTAGTCTATTTCTATTGCAATTCATCTGTCTTAGTAAATGGACTTTGTCTAGGCAGCAGGCAGGGTGAATCCATTGGGTGGTTACAGTGCAATCATAGCTCACTGCAGCCTCAAATTTCTGGGCGAAACCAATTCTCCTGCCTCAGCCTCCCAAGTAGCTGAGATTAAGGCACGTGCCTCCATGCCTAGCTAATCTTTATTTTTTGTAGAGATGGGTCTTACTATGTTACCCAGGCCGGTCTCAAACTCCTAAGATCAGGTAATCCTCCCACCTCAGCACCCTAAAGTCCTGGGATTACAGGTATGAGTCACTATGCCTGGCCTTACACTATCATTCTTATTGGATATTTTAATCTTTTTACAATTCTATGTAGAATATTGTTCTGATTATATAGTATGTAGGGCAACGTAAGTAAATCAATCAGTTCTTAATTCTCATTCCAGCTCTGCCACTGTCTAAGTTGTCTCAACTATAAAATGGTGATAATTTATTTCAGAAACATTGTAAGAATCAAATGAAATAATGATTTGACTTTATGAAAATATATTATATAAACTGAAGTATCATTTTTCATTGGTATTCTGGTATTCTTGATAATTCAATGTATAAGAGTATTTCATTTAACTTCTTTTCAGTTAAATATGTTTTTTGATGAAAATGTATTTTAAAATCAAAAGGGGCTGAAATTAGTTGTAAAGTAAAAAGATAGAAAAAATAGGAATTATGAAGTTAAGAGATTATTCTGGTCATTGTAGATAGCAAGTAGAAATGGTACTAATTTATATAGCACTCATAATTTATACATGACACTAAATAATCATGTTTACCAATCAAAACAATATGAAAAAGAGAAAAGCAAAAAAACGCAGACATAAAACTAGAAAATTCACAAACTTATGAAAATAAACAACCAATAAATCAAAGTAGAAATTCAAATGACAATGAAAACATAACATACCAAAATTTATGGTTTTGTGCCTTAAGGCAGTGCTGTAGTGGAAATTTATAGCTATACATGTTTACATTAAAAAAGAAAGATGTCAAACCTAATTTTATAACTTATAGAACTAGAAAAAGAAGAACAAACTAAACCCAAAGCTAGCATAAGAAAGGAAATTTAAAAGATGAGCACAGAGACCAACAAAATCGAGAACAGAAAAACAATAAAGAAAATTAATAAAACCAGAAACTGGTTCTTTGAATATAACAAACATTTATCTAGATAGACTTTTTAAAAATGAGGCCAGTTGCAGTAGCACACACCTGTAATCCCAGCACTTTGAGAGGCTGAGGCTGGCAGATAACTTGAGCCCAGGAGTTTGAGACCAGCCTGGGCAACATAGTGAGACCCCATCTCTATAAAAATATTTTTTAAATTAACTGGGTGTGATGGTGTGGGAGGATCGCTTGAGCCTGGGAGGCTCAAATGATCAGGCCACTGCACTCCAGCCTGAGAGACAGAGCGAGACCCTGTCTCAAAAAAAGAAAAAAAAAAAAAGAAGAAGACGTGAATTAATAAAATCAGAAGTGAAAGTGGGGACATTATTACTGATTCTACAGATATAAAAAGATTATAAGAGAGTGTTATGAACAATTGTATGTCAACAAATTTAAAAACCCGCATGAAATGAACAAATTTCTAGAAACACAAAATCTATTAAGGTTAAATTATGAAGAAACAGAGAATCTGAGTAGACCTATAAAGAATAAGGAAATTGAATCATTAGTCAAAAATCTCCAGATTTGGGGTCATCAGAAAAGCCCTACATCTAGACCGACTGATGCCTGTAATCCCGGCATTTTGGGAGGCTGAGGCAGGCAGGTCACTTAAGGCCAGGAGTTCAAGACCAGCCTGGCCAATGTGACAAAACCCTGCCTCTACTAAAAATACAAAATTAGCCAGATGTGGTGGCATGCACCTGTAATTCCAACTACTTAAGTGGCTGTGGCTCAAGAATCCCTTGAACTCAAGAGATGGAGATTGCAGTGAGCTGAGATCTCGCCACTGCACTCCAGCCTGGGCAACAGAGCAATACTGTCTCAAAAAAAAAAAAAAAAAAAAAAAAAAAAAAAGAAAGAAAAAAAAAAAAAAAGAACAAAAGAAAA
>NW_016803341.1:885075-892360 GCF_001698545.2 Rhinopithecus bieti | reverse complement strand
AAAATCAATCATTATAATATACCACATTAACAGGATTCAGGGGAGGAAAACCACTTAATCCTCTCAGTTGATACAGAAAAAACATTTGACAAAATTAAACACCCTTTTATGATAAAAATATATAACAAACTAGAAATAGAAGGAATATTATTACCTCAATGTAATAAAACCCATACATGAAAAATCCACAGCAAATATCATAATCAATGGAGAAAGACTGAAAGCCTTTCCTCTAAGATCAGAAACAAGGTAAGGATGCCCACTTTCACCACTTCTATTCAA
This sequence comes from Rhinopithecus bieti, assembly GCF_001698545.2. Taxonomy (NCBI): domain Eukaryota; kingdom Metazoa; phylum Chordata; class Mammalia; order Primates; family Cercopithecidae; genus Rhinopithecus; species Rhinopithecus bieti. The sequence goes on along the minus strand of NW_016803341.1, from coordinate 892,078 downwards.
CATAGTACTGGAAGTCCCAGCCAAAGTACTTAGGCAAGAAAATAAAATAAAAATCACCTACATTGAAAGGAAGATGTAAAATGTCTATCATTTTACTTTCCCACTAACAGTATACAAGAGATCCAATTGTTCCACATCCTCAAAACACTTGTTCTTTTCTTTTCTTTTTTAAATAGCTATCTGGCAGAGCACAGTGACTCACGTTTGTATCCCAGCACTTTGGGAGGCTGAGCCGGGAGGATTGCTTGAGCCCAGGAGTTTGAGATCAGCCTGACTCCCTTGTCAGATAGGTTGGTGAGATTGTGGCTGTAACAGCCTAGAAGGAAGAGGTGGCCCCCCAGTGAGAGAGAGAGAGAGACACTTACTCTTCGAATGACCCTCTTGTTTGCAATGAGGAAGAGACAGCAGAGAGTGTTCTCTGTCTGTGCATGCATGCAGAGGAAAGGCCATGTGAGAACACAATGAGAAGGTGGCCATCTCCTGCCAGCAGGAGAGCCCTCACAAGACACCAACCCTGACAGCACCTTGATCTTGGACTTCTAGTCTCCAGAACTGTGAGAAAATAAATGTCTGTTGTTTAGGCAAAACAAAAAATTAATTCAGAATGGATCAAAAACCTAAATTTAGAGCTGTACTGTATAATTCTTACAGTTGTAATCTAGTTTTAGAACACTTCTAGCACTCTAAAAAGTTATCTCATGCTTATTTGCAGCTCATTGCTCTTCCACCCCTAGTCTGAGAAAACCATTGATTTGCTTACTGATTCTATAGTTTTTCCCTTTCTAGAAATTTCATATAAGCGGAATTATACAATACATAGTTATGCACTGTCTGGCTTCTTTCATGAGGTTCACTTACGTTGTGGCATGTATCAGGACTTTGTTCCTTTTTATTGTCGAGTGTTATATGGGTACAGCATGTTTCATTTATCCATTTACCATCTGATGGACTCTCACACTGTTTCCAATTTTGGGCTATTGTGAATAATGCTGCCATGACCACTTGAATACAAATATACAATTTTTTTAATTGTATTATCACAGTGTTAATTGTCAGATTTTAACAATTTACTATTATAGTAATTCATCAGTACTGTGAGTTTGCTCCTGTGGTCACTATACTGAATATTTGTAATTCTAAATAGATGCTCATTTTTGTCGGAGGCGGGTACCAGAGCAAAATATTTTTTTGGCTTTCTCTGCCATTCAGACCCTGCTGATGGTGATGTTGCTATCATGTTATTGAGCCTTTCTTTCTCTTTAATCGTAGCTAATCAAGGTAAAAACATCTTCTTTCATTCTTGATTAAAGATTGATGGTGACAGTACATTTTCATTATGGCAGTTTTACAAACTGAAGCTTCGTGCACTGCTGAAAGAAAATGCTTTCTGAATATTTTCTTTTTTTGAGACAGAGTCTTACTCTGTCACCCAAGCTGGAATGCAGCAGTGGCCCAGTCATAGCTCACTGTAACCTCAAACTCCTCGGCTCAAGAGACGCTCCTGCTTCAGCCACCTGAGTAGTTGGGACTACATGTGTGCCACCACACCAGGCTAAATTTTTAAATTTTTGTAGAGATAGGGTCTTGCTTTGTTGCCAAGGCTGGTCTCAAACTCTTGTCCTCAAATGATCCTCCTGGCTCAGCCTCTGAATATTTTCAAAATCAGATTTAAGATAATTGTCCTCAAGTATAATTTTATTTACAATATTTTCCCGTGTACTTGCTGCTTCAAACAATCACTTGAGAAAATATTTGCCTTTAAATCCTGAATCTTGAAATAGGATATGATGGAACAATGTAATTTAAATGAATTTACATCTGTTTGAATCAGGGTTCTCTAAAGGGACAGAAGTAATAGGACATATGTATATATGAAGGGGAGTTTATTAGGAGTACTGACTCACAGGACCACAAGGTGAAGTCCCAACAATAGGCTATCTGCAAGCTGAGGAGCGAGGAATCCAGTCTGAGTCCCAAAACCTCAGAAGTAGGAAAGCCCACAGTGCAGCATTCAGTCTGAAGGCCTGAGAGCCCCTAGCAAATCACTGATGTAAGTCCAAGAGCCCAAAAGCTGAAGAACTCGCAGTCTGATGTTTGAGGGCAGGAAATATCCAGCACAGGAGAAAGATGAAGACTGGAAGTCTCAGCAGGTCTGCTCTTTCCAACTTATCCCTGCTTTCTTCCAGCCGCACTGGCAGCTGATTAGATGGTGCCCACCCACACTGAGGGTGGGTCGGCCTCTTCCAGTCCACTGACTCAAATGTTAATCTCCTTTGGCAACACCCTCACAGACACACCCAGGAACAATACTTTGCGTCCTTCGATCCAATCAAGTTGAGGCTCAATATTAACCATCACAACATCTGCATCTCAGGTTTTACTGCACGCTCATCAGTTTCAAACTTGTCACTAGAGTAAGCTGATAGGAGGATCTTTACAACTGATTTCAGTGAAAGATATATTGCCCTCACAAGACAACTGAGTTGGTTATGTCTACAGCAGGTTCCAGCCAGTAAACTCTTTTCTCTGCAAATCACAAGGGTTATTGTGTTGTTACAGTGATCTGCAAAGTAAAAGGTCAAGGCTTTATTTTGGTATTTAAGAGGACTTCTTGATATGTCATAAGTGTTGCATTATCTTTTGTGAACATCTCGAATAAGTACATGACAAGGCAAAGGCAATTCCACAGTATCTTGTATATCACATAGTTTGCTTTGGCTGAAGAAGAATATGGAAAAGGTCTACTCTCTTTCTGTTTACTGCCAGCAACCCATGGTGCTATCTTATATTTTAAAAAGACTTCTGGTTGTTTCTTCATGTCCAAGTGTCTGATATACAGGGTACAAAAGTAGCACATTTAATAATATCATTAACCTTTTTATACACAGCAGACTTTAATTCTAGAAACTGCTTTTAGTAACACGTTTTATGGAAGGAACTTTATATCTTCATCAAATGTCAAAATCCTTCATCTGCTACTAAAATAGTTGGCAGTCTACAGCAATATTTTGTCAAGCTTTCTGTTTAAATTTTGCATAGACTCAAGAGTAAAAGGAACTATCTTCTTGAAATATTTTATGAAGTCTTGTTTTGAAATATGATTAGTAAAACAGAATGGGTTTGAGATACCTCATTTCCTCTAAACTTTTAAATCCATTGTTTATATTCTATCTTAATCAAAGTTGTTTCAACATGGTGGTTTTCTATGTCATTTTAGAGTTTTCCTCCTCATAAACTCTGGGGTAGCAAAGTTGATATTCTTCTTTGAAGTCATCCTCAACAAGATGTAAACAATTCTCAAACAGGACTTTTCTTGAAAGACTCAAAGCTAAATAATACTAAATAAATAAAATTAAATACAGTTTTGAAGATTTCTTTGAATGTTATGAATGCTAAAATACCAAGCAAGTCTACAAAGATTATAATTCTATTATCACTCCCTATTCTTTTTTAAGAACATTTACGTTTTTAAGAAGCTGTCTATTTATTTTTTGAATAGGGAATACATTTATATGACTTAAAAAGTCAAAGTAATGCAAAAGGTACACTCTGAGTATATTCACTTTCACTCCAACTTCCCTCCCCCTCCTCTATAGTTAACTAGTTTTATAATCTATTGAGGATCTTTCCAGTATTTAATATGTAAATGTTAGAAAATCTAAGTATATATTCCCCCTTTATTGCACAAGATTTCATTCTGCATAAGATATTCTTCTTTCCATTTTTTACTTTGCCTTCTTCATTCAGTACATTCTAGAGATCTTTTCACATCAGTATAAAGAGCAATTTTCATTGACTTTTATAGCTGTATATTATTCCATGATGTAGGATGTACCTTAGCATATTTAACTATGTCCATTTGGATCTTTTCTAGTCTTTCATTGTTACAAGCAATGCTGCCATGCATGACCTTGAACACAAGTTGAACACAAGTTATTTCATGCATGTGAAGTATATTTGAGGTAAATTTCCAGAAGTGGGATTACTGGTCAGAAGATAGAAACATGTAATTTTGAGAGATATTTCCAAATTGCCTTACATAGGATTGTTATCTTTTGGGCTCCAATCAGCAACGCATAAGAGTTTCTTGCCAAAATTATGTGTCATCAAACATTTGGAATTTTTTAACCAAGCTCATAGATGATAAACAGCATGTCCATTTTGTTTTAATTTGCATTTCTCATATTTTGAGTGAAATTGAGCATCTTCTATGAGTTTAAAGTCATTCATATTTCTTTTTCTGAGAACTATCTGTTTATATCCTTTGCCTATTTTATATTGGGTTGTCTTTTGTCTTGATTTCAGTGAAATCCTTATATATATTAAAAAAAAAAAAAAAAAGTGAGGGGGTGGCCGGGTGCGGCGGCACTTTGGGAGGCCAAGGCGGATGGATCGCTTGAGGTCAGGAGTTCGAGACCCTGTCTCTACTAAAAATACAAAAATTAGTTGGGCATAGTGGTGTGCATCTGTAATCCCAGCTACTCAGGAGGCTGAGGCAAGAGAATCGCTTGAACCTGGGAGGCAGAGGTTGCAGCGAGCCAGGATTGCACCACTGCACTCCAGCCTGGGAGATAGAGCGAGATTCGGTCTCAAGAAACAAAAACAAAAACAAAAAACAGAAAAAAACCACCCTTTGTCAGTCTTATGAATTGCAAAATTTTCCTATTTTCTCTGCCTTGTAACTACTTTTGTCATCAGAATATTTTGTGTAGTAAAATATATCGATCTTTTTTTATTTGGTTTCTAGACTTTGATTCATAGAAAGGCCTTCCTCACTCCAATGTTACAAAGAAATTTGTCCATATTTTCTTCTACTACATTTGAGGTTTTATTTTTTTCTATATAAATCTTTGCTACATTTGGAGTTTATCCTGATGAATAGTGTGGGCTATGGATCCAATTTTATCTTTTCCAGATAGATATCCAGTTGTCACAACACAATTTATTAACATCGAGATGCATCCTTTATCATAAACTGAATTTCCCTACACTAGTCATCTTTTTCTTTACTTTTCTTTCTGTTTCTTTGTGTGTCTATTCATGTGCCAAAACCATACCATATCAATGGTATATTTATGGTCAGACTAGTCTCTTTCAATTACTCTTCTTTTCAGACTCTTTCTACCCATTCTTTTCTTTTTTACTCTTTATTTGGAAATAAATTCAAATTCACAAATAGTTGCAAACATAAAAGTAGTATAAAAATAGTCACATATCCTTCACCCAGGGTCACACTTGTTAATATTTGTTTCATAGTTTCATCTTCTCTTCTTCTCCTTCTCTTTCGTACATAACTTTTTTGCTGACCCATTTAGGGATAAATTTCATACATCATGGCCTTTGCCCCTAAGTTCCCCAAGTGTGCATTTCCTAAAAATAGGGATATTATTTTACATAACCACAGTACAGTGATCAACTTCATAAATTTACATTGATACAATACTTGTATCTCTTTTGCCATTCATGTTTTTATTTTGCCATTTGACCCAGTAATACCCTTTTTAGCATTTCTCTTGCCTCCAGTACAGCATTAAGCTAGTGCCCGGCATTACATTTAGTTTATATCTATTCTTGTTTCATTTGATTAAAAAACTTGGTATTTTTATCGAGATTATATTAAAAATAATTAATTTAGGGAGATCTAACATCTTTGTAATGTAATGCCAAGTCTTCCTGTTCAAGAACACTTTATACTTTTCTATTCTGGTCTACTTTTTTGTCTTTTGGCAAAGTTTTAGTTTTCCTTATATACATCTGCACATTTTTGTTAATTGATACCTACTATTTGCTCTTTTTTGCCCTATTTTATATAGTCTTCTATTGTGTCTTCTAACTGGCTGTGAAACTATTGATTTCAGAATATTTATTTTTTATTAGTGGCCTTACAAAGTTTTCTTATTTGTAGCAATTTTCAGTTGTAATTTGATTTGTTTTGCCTGTATTATTATTTACAATTTAAATAAATACTTATTGAATCAAAAGAAATAAAAATTTATTCCTAAGTTATATATCTCACATACTATTTTTCTTTCTTTTTTTTTTTTTTTTTTTTTTTTTTTTTGAGACACAGTCTCTCTCTGTTGCCCAGGCTGGAGTGCAGTGGCGCTATCTTGGCTCACTGCAAGCTCTGCCTCCGGGGTTCACACCATTCTCCTGCCTCAGCCTCTCGAGTAGCTGGGACTACAGGTGCCCATCACCACGCCCGGCTAATTTTTTTGTATTTTCAGTAGAGATGGGGTTTCACCATGTTAGCCAGGATGGTCTCGATCTCCTGACCTTGTAATCCGCCCACCTTGGCCTCCCAAGGTGCTGGGATTACAGGTGTGAGCCACCATGCCCTCCCCTGTCTCACATACTTTCTTAAGGTTTGTATTAGCTCAATCTATTCCCCCTATTTACTTAAAATCTCTTTTTTTGAGAGAGAGAGAGAGAGAGAGAAAGAGAGAGAGAGAGAGAGAGAGAGAGAGAGAGAGACTCGCTGGGTCACCCAGGCTGGAATACAGTGGTGCGATCACAGCTCGAGTCCTCCTGGGCTCAAGTAATCCTTCCTCCTCAGCCTCCCAAGTAGCTGGGACCACAGGCATGTGCCACCACACCCAGCTAATTTTTAAAAAATTTTTATTTCATAGAGACAAGGTCTCCCTATGTTGCCCAGGCTGGTCTCAAACCCAGCAATCTCCTACCTCAGCCTCCCAAAGTACTAGGATTCCAGGCATGAGTCACCATGCCTGGCCTACTTAAAGTCTTTTTTGATATTTAAAATTAATCAACTTTTTGATATTTAAAATTAACAGCTTTTACAGTCATCATTAATTACCTTGTAATTTTACTCTAGCAATAACACTTTAAAGTGTTACGAAATATCAACATACAAAAAGTATATAATAAATGCTGTTTTCACTTCAAGTTACATGTAGCATGCTTACTTGTATTTGCAATGAATATTCAGATATCAGCTATAATTCTTTTTTTTTTTTTTTTGGGGCGGAGTCTCGCTGTGTTG
>NW_016803341.1:783499-884729 GCF_001698545.2 Rhinopithecus bieti | reverse complement strand
GTGAAAAGAAGTGCTATCAGTTTTTCTCAGATAATAGCTTTTGTTTTCGAGTAACTATAAGAATTAGAATATAAATTTCATAGCCAAAGTACCAGACATTTATCATTTAAAAAAAATCTCCACATCAAATCCTCCTTATTCATCACTCCCTGATTTATTTTGAGGAATCACCTGTCTTCAATTATGTATTCTTGTAGAAGTGTCATAAATCCAGGTGCCCACCCTCCATCCTAAAAGTCAAGAAACCAAATGTTTCTTCTTTTTGTCCTGTATAAATAGCCAGGGAGTCAGTGCCTCTATGAAGTTTGGCCAAGCAAATAAATACTCAGCCCTGTGATTTTGAATCTTGATTCAGTAATGGAAGGTGAGAAAAATCTGGCATTTGCTCAAGTTGACTATGCAGCACCGAACCAAACTGCTGTCTTTCCTGCTTCCTAACCCATCGGTATTGCCTCAAATCCTGCCTGTTTCCAAGACTGCTTTCCAGTCCTGTCTTTAATTCTGGAAGCTTTCAATATTTTTCTAATAAATGATTTTCACTTAAGTTAGCCAAATTTGGTTTCTGTCACCTACAGTCAGAAAACCCTAACAATAGTAGTGTTACGTCGATATCATTGTTGCTGGGTTAAATCTACCATAACAATTTTGTAAGAAAATTGATTTTCCACTTGAAGTAATTTTATTCACTGAATTCATCTGATTTGAGTTAGGGCTTGACAATTATACTGCCCTTATTTATGCGATGTCATTGGAAAAATCTATGGGTTAAATGTGGATAGACACCAGGAATAAGCTCTAGTATTCCATAGTACAGTAGGGAAACTATATAGTTTAATTTATTGTATATTTCAAAACAGCTAGAAGAGAAGAATTCCTGCCAACATGAAGAAAAGATAAATGTTTGAGGTGAGGGATATCCCAATTACCCTAATTTGATCATTATGTATTGTATATATGTATCAAATTATTGCATATACCTGCAAAATATGTGCAGCTATGATTTATCAATTTAAAAATTAGAAAAGAAAATCTATTAATTAAACATATTTACAGATCTGGAAAGGCAAATTTTCCAAATTATGAGGGCTATTATCACATATCAGTATTTTGCCTTTTCAGGGAATCCGATTTGAAGTGCAGCTATAATTCTTTTTTTTTTTTTTTTTTAGGGGGGGTCTCGCTGTGTTGCCCGGGGTGGGGGACTTTGGCCGGATCTCAGCTCACTGCAAGCTCCGCCTCCCGGGTTCACGGCCATTCTCCTGCCTCAGCCTCCCGAGTAGCTGGGACTACAGGCGCCTGCCACCTCGCCCGGCTAGTTTTTGTATTTTTTAGTAGAGACGGGGTTTCACCGTGTTCGCCAGGATGGTCTCGATCTCCTGACCTCGTGATCCGCCCGTCTCGGCCTCCCAAAGTGCTGGGATTACAGGCTTGAGCCACCGCGCCCGGCCAATCAGCTATAATTCTTATTGACACACCTCATTTGTCTTACTGGCATTGTTAAACACATTATACTGATGGTAACATATAATTTTGAGGGAGGCTGACACTGGCATCTTCTAATCTGGGGAGTGGGGTCACTGCAGAGAGTACTGTAAGCAGGGACAGAGGCTCCATAGATTAGAACCAGGCAGTGACAAGAGGAGAATGTGCGCTGCAAACAAGCAGGTGCATATGGGAGAAAACCTGTTGTAAACAGGGAAACATGGAATGCTTGTGGGGGCTACGAACAGTATTCTGTGCTTCAGCTGTAGATCTGCGACCAAGATTCAACAGTAACAGAAAAGTGAATAGTGAGTAGGTTTCATGTAAACTACACATCCTGCCCTTGGCATTTTTCTATTCCTTACCTCTATTCTCTCTTGAACCTACTTCAATCAAACTTTTGTACCCACCATTTCACAGAAACATCTCATATGAAGGTCATCAATGACTTCCATGTTATTAAATCAATTCTCTATGTACTTGACTTATCAGGAGTTTGTGACATTTCAATAACACATTTCTTCTTGAAGTACTTTTAAAACTATATTATACTTCCAAGACATCACATTTTCCTGATTCTCCTCCTGCCTCCATGGCCAGTGGTTCTCAGGCTAGGAATGTTAGATTTAACAAACAAAAATGCAGTTAAGCCTGAATTTCAGATACATAACAAATAACTTTGTGTATAAGTTTATGCCAAATATTGCATGAGATAATTATGTACTAAAAATTATTTATTTAAAATATAACTGGGTGTCCTTTATTTCATTTGGTAACTCTGTATCTGCCTGTTTTTCTGGATTCCTCCTTATCTCCACAACTTCTCTTCTCCATCTGTACTCATTCCCTAAGTAATCTCATCCTATCTTGAGGCTTTAAAAACTGTCTGCTGAAGACTTGCAAATTTGTATCAACAGTCCAGACTTCTCCATTTTACTCCAAACTTACATATATGTCTATGACGTCTCCTCTTTGATATCCAGTGGGCATCTCAACTTAACACATCCAAAACTGAATTTTTTTTTTTTTTTTTTTTTTTTTTTTTTTTTTTTTTTTTTTTTTTTTTTTTTTTTTTTGAGAGGGAGTCTTGCTCTGTCACACAGGCTGGAGTGCAGTGGCAAGTTCTGGGGTCACTGAAACCTCCACCTCCTGGGTTCAAGCGATTCTCCTGGCTCAGCCTCCCAAGCAGCTGGTACTACAGGCATGCATCACCACACCTGGCTAATTTTTGTATTTTTTGGTAGAGATGGGGTTTCACCATGTTGGCCAGGCTGTTCTTAAACTCCTGGCCTCAAGCGATCTGCCAGCCTTGGCCTCCCAAAGTGCTGAGATTACGGGCGTGAGTCACTGCACCCAGCCCCAAAACTGAACTTTAATCTCCTCCAAAGAATCCCGCTCCTTCTGCAGTCTTCCCCACCTCAGAAAATGGCAATTTTTATCCTCCCAGTGCAAAGGCCCCAAACTGTGGAGTCATCACCGATTATTCCCTTTTTTGTATACTCCATCTCCATGTCTTCAGCAAATGCTTTTGCCTTCTTCTTCAAAATGTATCCCCAAATGAATCACATCCCCAGAATCTCTCATCTGTAATATAGAAACAACCTCCTAGTCTCCTTGCTCCTCCCTAGAGTCTATGGTTTATTCTCAATACTGAAGCAAGAATGATTCTGAGTCTAAGCAGATCCCTTATGCTCAGATCCCTCCAGTGCTTTCCCATCTCTCTCCCAATAAAAGGAAAACCTTTACAACCACCTGTAAGGCCCTGTACACATTTGGTGTTCCATGACTTCTCTGATCTCTCTAAATTCTCTCTGCCTTGCTAACACTACTAAAACAACCCTGCCCTTTTCCTGTTCTTCAGACAACCCAGGCACCATCCCACTTAGGAGCCTCTGTGCTTTCTGTTTTCTCTGCCTGAAATAGTCTTCCACTGGATAGCTGTATGGGTCACTCTCCCACCTCCTACTGCTCTCTTCTCAAATACTATGCTTTCAATGTGGCATTCTCTGATCACCCAGTATAAAATTGCAAGCACTCTCCACCTCAGTACTCCATAATTACCATCCTTGTTTTATTTTCCTTTGAAATGTATCATCATGTGTATTAGTCTGTTTTATGCTGCTACAACAGAATACCTGAGATGGGTAATTTATAAACAATAGAAGTTTATTAGGCTCATAGTTACAGAGGGTGAGAAGCCCAAGAGCATGGCACAAGAATCTGGTGAGGGCCTTCATGCAACACCATTCCATGGCAGAAGGCAGAAGGGCAAAAGAGCATGTGTGAGATTGAGAGGAGGAAGAAAGAGCCAAAAAACTCTTTTTATTTTTTTTTTCTTTTTTTGAGAATGGAGGTCTCGCGTCTGTCGGCCCAGGCTGGGAGTTGCAGTTGGCGTTGACCTCCGGCTCACTGTAAGCTCTGCCTCCTCGGTTCACGCCATTCTTCGCTGCCTCAGGCCTCCCCAGTAGCTGGGACTCACGCCCCCACCACCATTCTCGGCTAATCTTTTTGTATTTTTAGTAAGGACAGGGTTTCAACCATGTGTAGCCAGGCGGAATGGTCTTACAATCTGCTGACCTTGGATCCCGCCACCTTGACTCCCAAAGTGCTGGGGGATTACAGGTGTGAAGCCCACCGCACCCAGCCGTTTTTTCTTTTCTTTTTCTCTCATTCTTTTTTTTTTTTTTTTTTTATAGAATCTTACTCTGTCACTCAGACTGGAATGCAGTGATGCAATCTCAGCTCACTACAACCTCTGCCTTCTGAATTCAAGCACTTCTTATGCCTCAGCCACCAGAGTAGCTGGGACTACAAGCATGCACCACCACACCCAGCTAATTTTTTGTATTTTTAGTAGAGATGGGGTTTCCCCAGGTTTCCCAGGCTGGTCTCAAACTCCTGAGCTCAGGCTATCCATCTACTTTGGCCTCTCAAAATGCTGGGATTACAGGCATGAGCCAGTGCCTAACCCAAACTCACTTTTATAACAAGCCCACTCCTGCAATAATAACTCACTCCTGTGACAATGACATTAATCCATTCACAAGGGCAGAGCCCGCCTGGCCTAATCACTTATTATGCTCCACCTCCCAACACTGTTGCATTGAGGATTAAGTTTCCAACACATGGCTGGGTGTCGTGGCTCACACCTGTAATCCCAGCACTTTGGGAGGCCCAGGTGGAAGGACTGCTTGAGTCCAGGAGTTTGAGATCAGACTGGACAATATAGTGAGACCTCATCTCTACAAAAAAATTAAAAATTAGCTGAGCGTGGTTACATGCATCTGTAGTCCCAGATACTTAGAAGGCTGAGATGGGAGGATCTCTTGAGCTTGGGAGATGGAGGTTGCAATGCACCTAGATCGCACCACTGCACTCCAGCTTGGGTGACAGAGTGAGACTCTGTCTCAAAAAAGAATTTCCAACACATGAACTTTGGAGCACACATTCAAACCATAGCTCCATCCAACATACTTTTTTTTTTTTTCCTGTTTCTCAGTTTTACTTTTTTTTTTTTTTTTTTTGTTTCTCTCTCCAAAAATGTAAGCTTGAGGAAGACAGGAATTTTTGCCTATTTTGCAAACTGATGTATCTCCAGCACCTATATGTAGCACGAATGTGGTGTCTTCAAAGCCTGGTACTTGGTAGGCACTCAATAAATAGAATAAATAGTTATTGAATGAATGCATAAATAAATGAATGAATGAAACTAAAGAATATGCATAAAGCAGCTGTCACCAGGTGATAGATTATTGAGAAATCCCAGATCAAAAGAAGCAATAAAGAAAAGATGAGTTTGGGAGGGTAATGAAAAGTTCAGTCTTGGCAGAGAGGAAAGCAGAGGGATCTGGCTGTCTTTTCCTTTTTTTCAAGCTACCAGTAAAAGGCAGGAGCTGTCCAGCATGGACCTCCTGAAGTTAGAGTGTCGCTGCAGGGACGAAAGCCTGCTTTCCTAACCCTGCTCAGGATCACTTCATTGCCATCCTTCTTATCAAATACACCTTTGTTCCCTGTGTGCTTCTCCTTCCCAGTCCTTTTCCCTTTACTCAAATGTGACCAGAAAGCCCATAAGCTACATGAAATCTTATTGTTCCCATGCTTTTCAAAAAGCTTTACTCACTCCAGTAACTTCCATGCCATAAAAGTGATGACTGGGATGACAGAAACAGTGTCTTCATAAATGTATCCATTGAAATGAGTTTGGTGCTTCCTTCCTGTGTATCTCTCAAAATCAGCTTTTAAATGTGGTGAAAAGCCAAGATTGGGGGCCCAATAGTCTAGCAAATTTCTTAATGAGAAAGCCCTGTTCTCTATCACACACCCTAGTCGGCTGAGTTGTGTGTCCCCCTTCCCCAACCTCAAAAGACGTGTCTACTTGAAACCTGTGAATATGATCATATTTGGAAAAAAACTATGCCCTTATCTGTAGCTATAATTAAATTTAGTTTCTTGAGATGAGATAATCCTGGATTCAGGACAGGTCCTAAATTCAATGGCAGGTGTCCTTATAACAAGAGGAAAGGACAGAGGCACAGAGAGACATAGAGGGGAAGGCCATGTGAAGTTAGAGGCAAAGTTTGGAGTTACACAGCTATAAGCCAAGGAACGACAAGGATTGCTGGCAGCAATGCCCAGAGCCACCAAGAGCTGGAAGAGACAAGGAAGAATTCTCCCCCTAGAGACTTTGGAGGGAGTATAGCCCTGCTGATACCTTGATTTCAGAATTCTGCCCTCCAGGCCAGGTGCAGTGGCTCAAACCTGTAATCTCAGCACTTTGGGAGGCCAAGGCAGGCAGATCACTTGAAGTCAGGAGTTTGAGACCAGCCTGGCCAACAGGGAGAAACCCTGTCTCTACTAAAAACACAAAAATTAGCAGATGTGGTGGTGCACACCTGTAATCCCAGCTACTCAGGAGGTGAAAGGCACATCTTTTTTTTTTTTTCTTTTTTTTGAGATGGAGTCTCACTTTGTCGCCCAAGCTGGAGTGCAATGGTATGATCTCAGCTCACTGCAACCTCCACCTCCTGGGTTCAAGCAATTCTCTGGCCTCAGCCTCCCAAGTAGCTGGGATTACAGGCATGTGCCACCACACCCAGCTAATTTTTGTATTTTTAGAAGAGATGAGGTTTCACCATGTTGGTCAGGCTGGTCTTGAACTCCCGACCTCAAGTGATCTGCTTGCCTTGGCCTCCCAAAGTGCTGGGATTATACGCTTCAGCTACCATGCCTGGCCAAAAGGCACGTCTTACTTGGCAGCCAGCAAGAGAGAGCTTGCACAGCGGAACTTCCATTGATAAAGCCATCAGATCTTGTGAGACTTATTCACCACCATGAGAAGAGCATGGGAAAGACCCACCCCCATGATTCAGTTACCTCCCATCGGGTCACTCCCACAACATGTGGAAATTGTGGGAACTACAATTCAAGATGAGATATGGGTGGGGACAGAGCCAAACCATATCATTTCACCCCTGGCCCCTCCAAATCTCATGTCCTCACATTTCAAAACCAGTCATGCCTTCTGAACAGTCCCTCAAAGTCTTAACTCATTTCAGCATTAACCCAAAAGTCCACAGTCCAAAGTCTCATCTGAGACAAGGTAAGTTCCTTCTGCCTCTGAGCCTGTAAAATGAAAAGCAAGTTAGTTACTTCCTAGATAAAATGGGGATACAGGCATTGGATAAATGCAGCTATTCCAAATGGGAGAAACTGGCCAAAACAAAGGGGCTACAGGCCCCTTGCAAGTCAAAAATCCAATAGAGCAGTCATTAAACCTTAAAGTTCCAAAATTATCTCCTTTGACTCCAGGTCTCACATTCAGGTCACACTGATGCAAGAGGTGGGCTCCCATGGGGCTCCCATGGTCTTGGGCAGCTCTGCCCCTATGGCTTTGCAGGGTACAGCCTCCATCCTGGCTGTTTTCATGGGCTGGTATTGAGTGTCTGCTGCTTTTCCAGGCTCATGGTGCAAGCTGTCAGTGGATCTACCATTCTGATGTCTGGAGGATGGTGGCCCTTTCTCACAGCTCCACTAGGTAGTGCCAGTGGGGACTCTGTATCAGGGCTTCAACCCCACATTTCCCTTCTGCACTGCCCTAGCAGAGGTTCTCCATGAGGGTCCCACCCTGCGGCAAACTTCTGCCTGGACATCCAGGCATTTCCATACATCCTCTGAAATCTAGGTGGAGGTTCCCATATCTCAATTCTTGACTTCTCTGCATTTACAAGCTCAACACCACATGGAAGCTGCCAAGGCTTGGGGCTTTCACCCTCTGAAGCCACAGCCCAAGCTGTACCCTGGCCTCTTTTAGCCATGGCTGGAGCAGCTGGGACACAGGGCATCAAGTTCCTAAGCTGCACACAGCAGAGGGTTCTACGCCCAGTTCATGAAACCATTTTTTCCTTCTAGGCCTCTGGGCCTGCAATGGGAAGGTCTCTGACACGTGAAGGTCTCTGACATGCCCTGGAGGCATTTTCCCCATTGTCTTGGCTCCTTGTTATGTGTTTGGCTCCTTGCTACTTATCCAAATTTTGGCAGCCAGCTTGAATTTCTCCCCAGAAAATGGGGTTTTCTTTTCTATTGAATCATCAGACTGCAAATTTTCCAAACTTTTATGCTTTGCTTCCTCTTGAATACTTCACTGCTTAAAAATTTCTTCTGCCAGATACCCTAAATCATTTCTTTCAAGTTCAAGGTTCCATATATCTCTAGGGCAGGGGCAAAATGCTTGCAGTCTCTTTGCATAGCAAGAGTGACCTTTACTCCAGTTCCCAACAAGTTCCTCATCTCCATCTGAGACCACCTCAGCCTGGACCTTATTGTCCATATCACTATCAATATTTTGGTCAAAGACATTCAACAAGCCTCTAGGAAGTTCCAAACCTTCCCACACTTTCTTATCTTCTGAGCCCTCCAAACCGTTTCAACCTCTGCCTGTTACCTGGTTCCAAAGTCACTTCCACATTTTAAGGTATCTTTACAGCAGTACTCCACTCTCAGTACCAATTTACTGTATTAGTCCATTTTCCCACTGCTGATAAAGACACACCTGAGGCTGGGCAATTTATAAAGAAAAAGAGGATTAATGGACTCACAGTTCCACATGTCTGGGGAGGCCTCACAATCATAGTTGTAGATGAAGGGTGAAAGGTGCATCTTACATGGTGGCAGGCAAGAGAGAGCTTGTGCAGGGGAACTCTTGCTTATAAAACCATCAGATCTCACGAGACTTATTCACTATCATGAGAAGAGCATGGGAAAGACCCACCCCCATGATTCAATTAACCTCCCACTGGGTCTCTCCCACGACATGTGGGAATTGTGGGAAATATAATTCAAGATGAGATTTGGGTGGGGACACAGCCAAATCATATCATCTACCAATATTTATTATCTGTCTGTTTTATTTTAGCCATCTTAATGGATATAAAGTGTTATCTTATTGTAATTTTGATTTGTATTTCCCTGATGGCAAATTATGTTGAATATCTTTCTATGTGCTTATTGACCATTTGTGTAATTTCTTTGGATAAATGTCTGTTCATATCCTTTGCTCACTTTTTCATTTTATTTTTGACTTATAAATATGGTTTTTGTTTGTTTGTTTGTTTTGTTTTGTTTTTTGAGGTGGAGTCTTGCTCTATCTCCCAGGCTGGAGTGTAGTGGTATGACCTTGACTCACTGCAACTTCCGCCTCCTGGGTTCAAGCAATTCTCCTGCGTCAGCCTCCTGAGTAGCTGGGACTACAGGTGTATGCCACCATGTCCGGCTAATTTTCATATTTTTAGCAGAGACAGGGTTTCACCATGTTGGTCAGGCTGGTCTTGAACTCCTGACCTCAGGTGATCCACCCGCCTCAGCCTCCCAAAGTGCTGGGATTATAGGCATGAGCCAAGTATGGCTCATTTTTAAAACTTTTGTTATTTAGAAATAATTTCAGACTTTTACAAAGTTGCAAGAATAGTATAAAGAATTCCTGAATACTTTTAATGCAGATTTCCTAAATGTTAACATGTCACCATTGCCTTATTCATTCTAATTTTTTTCTGAAACATTTGAAAGTAAATTGCAGATATGATGCCCCTTTACTAAATACTTCTGTGTATTTCCAAAAACAAGAACACTCTCTGATATAACAATAGTT
Source organism: Rhinopithecus bieti (assembly GCF_001698545.2). Classification (NCBI taxonomy): domain Eukaryota; kingdom Metazoa; phylum Chordata; class Mammalia; order Primates; family Cercopithecidae; genus Rhinopithecus; species Rhinopithecus bieti. The sequence goes on along the minus strand of NW_016803341.1, from coordinate 875,104 downwards.
CATTGGTCAAAGTCAGGAAATGATTCAATGCTAATAACTAACTCTGCAGACCTTATTCAAATTTCACCCATTCCCCGACCCATGTCCTTTATCAGACTTACGCTTTTAACACAATTTTTATGTATTTCTTACCTTTCAGGCATTTGTATCTTTTTTTTAAAAAGTTATTGTTGGCCAGGTGCAGTGGCTCACACCTATAATCCCTGCACTTTGGGAGGCCGAGACAGGAGAATTGCTTTAGCCCAGTTAAAACCCCCCTGGGAAAAAAAGAAAACCCATCTTTAAAAAAAAAAAAAAAAAAAAATTAGCGAGATCAGATAATCGTCTTCCTCAGAAAAGAAGAATTTTCCAGACCCTCTCCTAGTATAGGAAAACCACATTCTCCTTAGGGGCTGTTTCCAAGTGGTTCCTCCTAAAAGCAGCTAGGTTCAGAAGAGGCTAGGTCTGATTTTTTGCCATTCCTTCATTGTTCCCTCCTTTTCTTCAAAATCTTGCAAATGGTAGAAATTTAATAAATGTCAAATGAATGGATGGATGGGATCGTGCTTTCATCAACCTGTCTTCTAAGACCTGAAGAGCAGGGAGAAGCTATTAAAATTCTTTAAATAGTAGGCTGTTGGGCCAATGAGATCTCTATCTTTCAGTGTGAATAGGTAAGTGAAAAGCAGGGCAACTTCAAATGGTATACACATATACAGAGTCCTATCAGCGTTAAAATAGACAAAGCTTAAAAACAATTAGCCAGGTGTGGTGGTGCACACCTGTAATCCTAGTTACTCAGGAGCCTGAGGTGGAAGGATTGCTTGAGCCCAAGAGTTCAAGGCTGCAGTAAACTGTGATCACACCTCTGGACTCCAGTTTGGGCCAAGAACGAGACTCTGTAAAAAAAAAGAAAAGAAGAAGAAGAAGAAGAAAAAAGAAAAGAAAAGAAAAAACCTTCCTCCAAGTTGTTTCTTCCTTGGAGTTGGCAATAAGAGGAAAGGCGATAACTTTGCTGTTTAGTCCCAGGGGAGGGATCAGCCCTGTGGGGAATTGGGCTAAGTTATCAGAGGTTACTTACTGCCGTTGCTAAACTCTAAAGAGATTCATTTTTTAAAAACTGATACATAATATTTGAACATATGTATATACACAATGCAATACCATTTGGCCACAAAGAAGGAAACCATGAAGAGATTCCTTTTTAATATATGTAGCTGCATGCCAACTTGTCTCACGTTCCCCTTCTCCTAGAAAAAAAAAAATGTGGATTTTCTGAAGCACCTACCTGGAGGTACATACAGATGATTTCGTAAACTTGAAGCTGAGAGTGGATGGAATTGCTACTAGGAAGACTGTAGCATGAGCAGGAGCAGAATCCTGGGGAACACACTTTTAGGGACAGGACTCAGAAATCTCAGAGAAGCAGGGGTTACTGGTGGGAGCACGAAGCTGCTCAGAGCCTAGTAAAAGGAAAAGGTTTTAATATCATTTGAAGCCACTGTGGTTCTCCCAGAGGAAGCTCCTGTCATCCAGAGAGCAGTGAGCTCCCAAGCAAGCAGAGACTTCAATCCCTAAACGAGCATAAGCTTCATTCAGGGCATTCACTGGCCACGACCAGGGACGCCCAGCACCTAGTGCAGGGCTTGTCCTGGAAGAGGTCAGTAGTGCAAAGAAGTTAGGGCTGGAAATGGGAGGAAATTCGAGCATGCGTCCCAGTCGGAGGTTGAGCTTGCGGACGAAGAACAAGGCAGCTCTGAGAACCAGGCTAGGGCTTTCCGTGTGGGCCGCGCCTGCAGGCCCTCTCTGTTGTCCCACTTGGCACGGACTGGGCTACCGCCCACAGCTTGACTTCCGCCACCAGGGACCAAGGGAACCAGATCCCAAGGGAACCAGCAATCCTGGGCGCTCGCGGCCAGAAGCCTGAGGTTCCCTCCGGGCCCCGGCAGGGCGGCCCCGCCTACACCCGTTGCGGTCCCGCCCCCCGCGACCGCCCCGCCTCCCTCGGGTCCCAGCGCCGCCGGCGGAGGACAGTAGCATGGAGGGCGGCCTGGGGCGTGCTGTGTGCGTGCTGACTGGGGCCTCCCGCGGCTTCGGCCGGACGCTGGCCCCGCTCCTGGCCTCGCTGCTGTCGCCCGGCTCCGTGCTGGTCCTTAACGCCCGCAATAACGAGGCACTGCGGCAGCTGGAGGCCGAGTTGGGCGCCGAGCGCTCTGGCCTGCGCGTGGTGCGGGTGCCCGCCGACCTGGGCGCCGAGGCCGGCTTGCAGCAGCTGCTCGGCGCCCTGCGCGAGCTCCCCAGGCCCGAGGGGCTGCAGCGACTGCTGCTCATCAACAACGCGGGTAAGACCCCGAGACTGGAGCGGGCTCCCCATGTGAGAGCCCACTTCCTCCACCGCTGGGGAATTTAACAGCGACTCCTAGGGAGTCAGATAGGACGCCTAGAAATGTAAAACCCTAGTTGTTCCAGCTTGAGTAGCAAGTGGAGGCGAGGTGTACAGGAAGATTCGGTGCCGTCGGGGCAACAGTCTGCCCCCACTTCCTGGAAAATTGGCCAGCCGGGTTTTCCAAAGCGCCTGTAGAACTTTCCCGATCCCCTTGCTCTGCGCCCTCTGGCGGAGGCCTGAGTCAGGGCTTCGAGTCTCCAAACAAGTAAAGTCGCTGCTTCTCCAGAGGACCCCTAGAGCTCTCCCTCAGCAAGTCAGGTGCCTCCTCATTCTGCAGCTTGGGATGGCCGGGTTCCCCAGGTGTGTCTTTCCGCAGAGCTGGGGAAGAGAGAAGCCTCTTCAGAAGCGCTGGGCAGCTTCCTCCTCTAGGTCTGCATGGGAAGAGGATATCTGGAAGAACTTGGGAGGGCTGGGGGAGAAGAAAGCCCCGCCTGCCCTGAGTTACTCCTAAGGGTTGGTTTTTCAGGCTCTCTTGGGGATGTGTCCAAAGGCTTCGTGGACCTGAGTGACTTCACTCAAGTGAACAACTACTGGGCGCTGAACTTGACCTCCATGCTCTGCCTGACTTCCAGCGTCCTGAAGGCCTTCCCGGCCAGTCCTGGCCTCAACAGAACCGTGGTTAACATCTCGTCCCTCTGTGCCCTGCAGCCTTTCAAAGGCTGGGCGCTGTACTGTGCAGGAAAGGCTGCTCGTGATATGCTGTTCCAGGTCCTGGCACTGGAGGAACCTAATGTGAGGGTGCTGAACTATGCCCCAGGTAGGTGGGAAGTCCTGCCATCCCTGTCCTCCAGAACCCACTGGTGCGCCTCTGGGGGCTGGGCAAGCGGCCTAGTCCACCCCCTCCAGGAAACAACCCACAGGATTTTGTCCTTGAATTCTGATCCATGACCCCTTAGGGGAAATACAGACCCAGGGGAAATAGAGCTGGTAGGGTCCGGGGATACTGGCAGAGAGTGAGGAGTTGCCTGGACTGGAGGGTGGGGCAGGAAAGTCTGAGGTATTAGATGGAGTTTGGGAGAAGACTGGGGTTTATGTACCAGGCCTTCCTCATGTGAAATGGGGAAGACGCTCCCTGCCTCACAGGGCACTTTGGAAGACTGAATGAGATACTGTATGTGAAAATGACCCTGACCTGTGAAGTGTTGCCTCATTGTTAAATAGGACTGACCACACTATTGCGCTATGCATCTGTGTGTTCTCAACACCTAGCAAAGCACTACACTAAGGCAAGCTGCAGGACATGCTAGCTGTATGGAGAGCAGACAGGCATTGTTGAGTGCTGACCATCCCTGGCTGAACTCTGCTGGAACACTATTGAGGATACTGGGATAAATACAATAGAGCCCTTATTTTCATGAACACCAAAGGACAGGGAGTCTTGTGATACTGGGTCTGGTTTCTGATGCTGCAGCCCCCCTTTCTTAATAGTGAGGAGTCTCTTTTAGGCTTAAGGTTGCTGCAATCGGAAAGTGGTGACAGAGTATCCATGGAAAACCTGAGCAACTTGGGCAGAGATCCAGTAGTCTGTGTCCCTGGGGAACAGGATCAGGATCCCAGGGCAGACAGGTAGAATGGCCTGCACAAAGCACATATGTGGCAGGCCTGCATCCCCCCTTGTTTCCAAGTCCTTCCTCACGTTCTCCTGTACCCCAGCCCCTACCATCCCTGTCCCCCAACACACATGCACAATTATTCTTGCAACCAACATTCAACTCATCATCCACTCTGAGCTCAGCCCAAGGACTCGCACAAACAATGGTGACCAAATGTAAGCTACAACCAGGAGCAGAGCAGACTCCAAGAGGCCACATGGCTGCATTTGGTCTCAGGAGGCTGCCCTGGGCATTATGAGGGAGCTGAGATTTTCAGGAGGTCCCCAGGGCCTGAACCAAGGCAGAGGCCAGTCTGGTTTTCATTTTGGTCTCAGGAAGAATGTTGTAACAGGTGCTCAGAGATAGAATGGGCTGTTTGGAAAGGCAGCAAGTTCCCTCTCAGCAGGGATGCACAGGTCATTGGAAAAAGTCAAGGACCAGGAGATAAATTTCTCCCTCCAACCCTGGAATTCTCTGATTTTCTGCCCTTGAGGACCATTAACTGCAAATACTGGGGTGCATGAGTGATTCTTATGTGAAGAATGGAACGTGCTTGCAACAGTTCAAAAAGGGGACAATTCCCTTTAGGTGGGGAGACTAGAGATGGCTTTATTGGAGGTAGCTGAACTGGACATTGACCTTGGTTGTTAGCAGATGGAAGGCGTTCCCGAAGAAAGGATATAAAGGTGCGAAGGCTCACTGTGGGTGTGGCAGGTCTTCCGGTTTGCCTGTAGGGTAGGTGTGCCCAGAGGAGGGCAGACTAGGATGCTTTGAGTACTAGGCCAGGCTAGTGGGAAGCTATTGAGGGGTTTTGAGCAGAGGAGTGTTGTGATCCCAGTGATGTTTTTGTTTGTTTGTTTCTTTGTTGAGACGGAGTCTCGCTCTGTCGTCCAGGCTGGAGTGCAGTGGCGCGATCTCGGCTCACTGCAAGCTCCGCATCCCAGGTTCACGCCATTCTCCTGCCTCAGCCTCCCGAGTAGCTGGGACTACAGGCGCCCGCCACCATGCCCAGCTAATTTTTTGTATTTTAGTAGAGACGGGGTTTCACCGTGTTAGCCAGGATGGTCTCGATTTCCTGACCTCGTGATCCGCCCGTCTCGGCCTCCCAAAGTGCTGGGATTACAGGCGTGAGCCACCACCCTTGCCTCGGCTCAGGCAATTCTAGCACCTCAGCCTCCAGAGTAGCTGGGATTACAGGTGCATGCCACTACGCCTGGCTAATTTTTGTATTTTTAGTAGAGACGGGGTTTCATCGTGTTGACCAGGCTGGTCTCAAACTCTTGACCTTAAGTGATCCACCTGCCTCAGCTTCCCAAAGTGCTGGGATTGCAGGTGTGAGCCACTGCAGCCGGGCCCCAGTGATGTTTTAGTGGAGTGAGTTTAGTAGAGCTACAGGAGCTGAGGCAGGGAGAGAAGCAAGCTTGTAAAAAGGACCTGATTGTCGGGATACGTACACGCTGAAGGGTCCTACCTGGTGCCTGGTTGGCTGTGGGGGCGAGGAGGGGAGGGAAGGAGGAGGTGATGGAGGTTTTGAGTCTGAAAAGAATACTTCATTAATAGAAATGGGAATGTCAGGAGGTGGTGCTGGTTGGACAGGAGATGAGAATCTTGGTTTTAGACATGGTAATCTAGAGGGTCCATGTTCATTGGGCTTTTGAATTTCAGTCCAGAACTTGATAATGACAAATTGGAGCCTTTGGCAACCCTGACCACACATTTCAGCCAAGATGACGTGTTTCCTCCGGCCAGACCTGACTCAGCCCCACCCCCGACATACAACAGGGACCTGAAACCTGCCCTGCCTCGGCCATGTTCCCTCATCATCTGCTTTTCATCCTCTAGGTCCTTTGGACACAGACATGCAGCAGTTGGCCCGGGAGACCTCCATGGACCCAGACATTCGAAAAGGGCTGCAGGAGCTGAAGGCAAAGGGGAAGCTGGTGGATTGCAAGGTGTCAGCCCAGAAACTGCTGAGCTTGCTGCAAAAGGACGAGTTCAAGTCTGGAGCCCACGTGGACTTCTATGACAAATAAGCCCACGTTTTTGGCTTCCTAAACCTTTTCGTCCCCACTTTCAGACGTACCCCAGAGCCCTGTGGCTCCCCACACCCTGCCATAGGGGCAGTCCTGTCTTACACATAGAAGCACTCATGCCTGCTGCCCTGCCCTCAGGCACAGCCAGCTGTGAGCTCCCAGATCTTGGCCTTACCCATTGTCAGGAGTCTGTGCTGTGCACCCTAGATTATGAAGATGGTAGGAGAGAGGTTATGGGTGTTGGTGTTTCTATCCCCAGGAATAGAACTTAAGGAGTGGGAAGAGCAGGAAAAGAAGCTGGAACACAGAAGAGAGGAGGTTGTGTCTCCTGCTCATAGCAAGCCTGTGGGGAGAGGGAAGAGTGATCTGGTGTCGAATAGGAGAACCCATGTAGATTCGCAGATGGCCTAGATGGGAAGAAGAGCAGATGGTACAAGTTCCAGCCCACATAGATGCCCCTTGCTGAAGGTAGCAGGACCTTCTTTTGAACTTTGTGTCCTCACTCTGATGTCTCCTTCCTCCTGAATCTACCACCCCTCCCCCAGGCTGGGAGAAGGGGCTCCTCGGTGTCTGTATACATGCCAAAGGCAGATACAAATAAAATACAGATTGTCCTTTTTTCATGCTTGCTTTCTCCTCTGATACAGGGTCTGTGACTAACTTCCTGGTTCACTGGGCCCAAGGTCATTCCCGAGGCAGTTAACCCAAAAGTGAGGTGTTGTCCTTATTTCCTAGGGAGCTGTCCTGGGGCCATCTGCCTCCAATCATCAAGCCCCACTCAGTGCCAAGCCCAGGTCGAAAGTTGCCCACAATCGGCATGCCTGCTCTTTTGTATTGTTGCCCACACTGACCCCAGCCTTGACAGCCCTTTTCTCACCCTGGGCTATTCAGAATACCCATCTTTTACAGCCCAACTTACAGCCTGCCCTCTGCATGGCCCTGGAGCCTGGGTCTTTTCCCCGACTCTGGATTCCCAGTTCCACCCACTGTCCACATGGCAATGTTGTGAATGGATACCAGCTGCTATTGGCCCTCTTGGTGTTGCCATCTGGCCCAGCCCATGGTCCAGGTCCTCAGTGGGGTGGGCTTAGGACCAGCATGCCTTTGGGGGAGATGGGCAAGATTCCAAGAAATGGAAGCTCTGAGAAATCAGGGCTTCATCCAAGCCAATCCTTGTGCAGGTTGGTAGACATAGGCTAGACTGGGAGCTCCACAGCAGTGGTGGTCTGCAGCCAGCACCCTGGCCCCTGGCCATATTTGGGAGGAGGGAGCGTGGTCCGCTGCCGGCTGACTCCAGGACGCCGCCTGCCTCTGAGTGTGCATAAGGGAACTCCTCCTTGTGCTCAGCAGAGGGCGCATGGAGGCTGCGCCTCTTGCTGAAGGGCAGGCCCTGCCTGCTCCCCTAGGAGGGAATGGGCGAACTCTTACCTGGTCCAGCAGAGGCATTATCCTCATGCCCCCATTGAAGTAGAAATCACTGGGCTCAGGTTCCTGCTCTGCCACAGCTGGTAGCCCAGGGCAAGTTTCTTCTCTGTGCCTCAGTTTCCTTATCTGAAAAATGGATTATAATGGCACCTACCCTAAAGGGTTATTTTGAACATTAAGTGACCTAATGTTTGTAAATGCTCAGCACAGTGCTAGCATTGTGGTAACTGCCCCATAGGTGCTAATATTATTTATTGCCTTTAAATATCAAGATCCAGATCATCCTGGAGCCCTGCTGGAAGCCTCCTCTCCTCTAGGCGGCCCAGACATCCTCCCCTGGCTGACTTGAGGCAAAAACTCTCACTGTACTGCCCCTATTCAGCCTCCTGGAAGTGAGGGTGGGGTCTGGTCTGGATACCTTGTCTTGGATTTACAGAAAAATGCATGAACTTTGGAGTCAGGAACCTTCAGTCCCACTACCTTGTCTGTGACACAGATGCTGTGGGGAGTTGGGCAGAGCCCTGCTCTCTCTCTGGGCTTCAGTTTCTTTAGAACAGTGAACTCCAAGATTCCTTCCTGGACACCTTCCTCTGAGGTGTTTCCAGTGTAATGAGGCAGTGGATTATGGCAGCCTGGGCTGCCTTTCGTGCCATTGTGGCTGGTAGGTAGGTTTCCTCACCCGGCCCCTTGCTCCTGTGGGAGTATGAGGGTGGGCAGTGCCAGTCCAGCTCCTTGTGAATGATCATCGGGGTTGACTCTGTCCCTCCCCTCTAGGCTGGTTGGCCAGGGGCTTCTTGAGGAGTACCGCTTGTCCCCACGAGGTGGCGAGGCCCTCCCATGCCTGACATTTGTCTTCTCTGAGCCCAGAGATGTAAGAGCTTTGGAAGTGCTCTCTTGGGCTGTCTCTCCCTGCAGTCCAGGATTCTGGACTCTCAGGGGCCCCCAGGGAATTGGGGAGATCAGAGATGGGCAGCATCACTCTTCCTGCCAGGTCTCGAGGCCTCTTCAGTGACCCACGGTCTCTGGCCTCAGGGATTTCCCAGACCTTGCTCCCAGCCCTGAATTCAGCCTCCCCAGGTCCCCCCACACTGAGGCAGGGAGGCTTTTGTGGCAGTCTCCAGGCCATAAGCAGCCACCCTCCAGGGGCTAACCATCTGTGTTCCCAGACTACATGACCCGGCCTTGGCCACCACACACATGAGCACATGTGTGTGCACACACACAAATACATGCCTGCACATGCCCAGGGCCCAGCTGCTGGAGCGAGCAGGGCCATAGATGAGCCAAAAGACAAACAAGTTTCCTCTTTGTCTTTGGTGTGAGAGTGCTGGACGGCTTTTGGTTTTGTGTTTAATACGCCTGCACTGGGGCCAGCAGCTGGCCTGTGAGGAGCAGGGGGAGTGAGGGGAATATTCCAGGCCAAAGCCAGTGTCCAAGAGCATGATCAGCTGGGATTAGTCTGGTCAAGAGGTTCCCCCAAATCCCCAATTCCTGTCCTTCCTCCCGTGAATAAACACATGTGCCCCCACACCAAGGCTGGTGCTGAGTCCGTAGTCAGTCATCAGGGTCACATGCCCAGGATGTACTCCATCCTAGCATCTCCCCGTGTCTCACCCCAGAGAGCCGGGCCCTGAGATGCTGCCTTCTAGTCTCCTTCACCTTCTTCCTTCCCCATAGAACATGGCCTCATAGGCTAGCAGGCATGCGGTAATTCTGACTCGTATGGCAGGTGTGCACATTCCTGGGTGAGCACACCCAAGAGCACCCAGGCATGCCCTCGCTACTGGGCTCCCGTGTGGTGACAGGGAGGTGGGTGAAGATGACTCCCAGTCCCTGGGATGGAGACCCCCATTGGGTGGCACCCCTCCAGCTCTCACATCATCTCTCAGTAATCTGGGGTGTAAAAGAGGAGGGGAGTGGACCAGAAGCCACTAGACAGCTTGCTGGAAGCCAGCTGAGGAGTCACTCCGAACCTCTGGGGTCAGCTTGGGGGAGCGGATGATGGAGGGTAGGGCTCCAAGCCTGGAGCAAGCCATCCTTGCCCCACTCCCCAGTCCTGAGGTCTCCCACCTGTGGTGCTGGGAGATGGGGAGCAGCACAGGTGTTGTCTCAGACTTTTGAAGTAGAGCCCACTCCCATCAGGGAATTATTGTTACTTCCCAGCCAGCCTCCCCTACCTCACCCTTTGTCACTCCTTTCATCCGTGGTAACTCCATCGTCAGCCCTAAGTGCCCTTCATGTGAGCTGGGAGAGTCCTAGACTTCTATTTTCAGTGAGGAGCTGGAGGAAAGGAGGATGGGAGAGAGAAGGAAATGCCTATCCCTTGGGGCTCCTCCCCAGCTGACCTCAGTGGCTCAGCGTGGTTCCTCAGCTAACTAATCTGAAAGCTGTCTAGTAGCCTCTTAGTCCACAGGACCGCCCAAGGACAGCCCCAGATCCCCCTATCTCACCCCCTGGGCAGGAGCCCTATGCAAAGGACAGGGACAGCTGCATCATTTTCTGGAACAAAATAGGCTTTTTCTAAGAGTCCCTCCTTGTGGCCTGCCCGGGTGACACAGGAAAGGGACCAGGGGCAAAGGGAGGAGTTGAAAGGAGGTAAGTCCCCTCCAGCATCCAGGCAGAGAAACAAAAGCAGACACCGCGAGAGTCAAAGACGGAGACAGGGCGAGCGGGACAGTGAGAGAAGATAGAAGACAGAAACACAGGGAGGAAACAGGCAGAAAGATTCGAAAATATAGTAAGACAGATTTAGATGAAGGGAGAGAGATGGCGGGAGAAGCCACACACGCTCACACACTCACACACGCTCATACTCCCTCTCTCTCTTTCCCCCCTCCCTCTTGCTCTCACATACACACACTCACACACACACACACCCGGGCGTGCGCTCACGCAGCCGCCCTGAGCCTTGCTGGAAATAATCCCGTTCGCGACGCCAGGGCCTCAGCTGCACAGGCGTTGCCGAGCTGTTACCTTGCACATCTGTCAGCTCCAAATGTAGAAGCTGTCATAGGACTGTATGTGTGTGAGTGTGAGAGTGTGTGTGCATGCCTGTTCCTCCCAGAGAATTCTGAGGCCTTGGTCGGCAGAAGGAGATTCCCAAAGGCCCAGAGGCTCTCCAGGAAGTCCAAGCCCTGGGAAGCAGGTCTGCTCCTTCCCTTCCTGCACAGGAAGTAGCCACAGGGCCGCCCAGCTTTATGAGATAGCCCACTGGACTTGGCTTCTGTGGCCTGGCTCGGCCACTTACAGCCATGGGGCCCTGGGCAGTCACTTCTCAGAGCAGCTGTGTCCTGCTTGTCAGGTCGAGATATTGGGTAGCTATGCCACCTGGAAGGAACCCAGACAGGGGGTGATGAGCACCTGGTCTGGTGTGTGTCAGTCACTTCTGGTAGTCAGGGATTTTTCTCTGAGAGCTGGGAAGCTTCTTGTGTCTGACTCCCACTTCTGGGAATGTATCCCACACCAAGGTCCCTCTGGGGCACCGAGAACATTGCCCTCCTCTGACCCACTCTTCTCCATGCCAGTCTCCTTGCTGGACTGGAGGATGGGCCTTGGGCACCGACTCCGGGCTGCAAAAGGTCCAAGAACCTCAAACACCAAGTCTCCAGGAGAATAGGGTGTTGGCACAAAGTCTGGAGGAGTTGAGAATGTTGAGCCTTTTCCTGTAAGGATCCTTGGGTAGAAACTTTTCTCTGGTGACTCTTTCCAGGTTTTCAACCCCACTTCCTGGCCCCAAATGTCAGGATGTTCTTTTTTTGTGTTTGCACTTCCTCCTTCTTTAATCTAAGCGTATCACAGATAAATTTTATAGCAATGAGAAAGAGGCCCCAGGAACTACCTAGTAAGGAGGGCAGCTTTTTCACTCCAAGTAAGAGGAAAGAGGGACCCTGACCAAAGGGACCCCACCCTGTATTGGTGCTTTTCCCACAATGCCATGGCCACCCTATTTCATCCTCCCCCGATCCATGGAACTGACCCCTTGAAGACTTGAATACAAAGGCCCTGCCATCCATCCCACAGGCTGGCACCCTCACCCCTGTCCTGGCCTCATCAGAAACCATCTTAACCCCAGGCCATCTCTTATGCCGTCCTCAGATCCATGTTTCTTTCTGCTCAAAGGCTGGATGGAACAATCTAACAGGCATTGTATGCTCATGGTGCTCACAGCACGGTGTTCTAAGAGAGGAGATGAGGCCAAAGACTTGAATCAGTGGTTCGAGCCCAGAAGCCATCACCTGGAATGTGTTCTCGCCAGGGACCTGGGTCTCCAAGTATGCACATTACGGATATATATGAATCACACATGGGCCTGCCCTGGGCCCAAGCCGTGTATGTGTGTGTGTGTGTGTGTGTGTGTGTGTGTGTATGTGTATAAGCTGTTTGCCACCTTAGAATTAGTCTTATGGGGGTTTGAACATTCAGCTTTTCTTATGCCTGGAGGGGTGTAATTGTGTGTGTGCCTGTGTATAAGTGTACTGATGTAAAACTTACCAGATAATGGTGTGGTGTGCAAATGTGGGTTTGGGTGTATAGCTGTACATGCACACCTATAAGCCTATTGTGTGAATGTGAGTGTAACTTTGAAAACTACTGTGAGCGCACATGAGCATTTGTATTTGAATAACAGTGGGTCTGTGTGTTTAAATCATGTATGCATCAACAGTGTACATATATGTGATTGAATGGTGGTATATAACCACATGTTGTATTTCTGGGTTGCTTTCCATTCATAATTGGGTGTGCATGCGTGCACACGTGACAGGTTGTTACCTTCCAAGCAGGAGCTCATGCAAAGCTGTGCATGAGATTTATGTGTGTGTGATCTTGACACGGGACTAGTGTCCCTGGATAAATGAGTGTGTTCAGGCCTGTGACTGGGGTATAACAATTGTGTGTTGACAAACTGCAGACACCCCTTAGGCCATGTCCAGTGAGAAGGAAATGTGTAAATGTTTGTTGAACACAAAACAGTACAGCCACAAAATGCCAGGCCCTGTAGTGGCGCAGCAAATCGTGGAAGTTTTTTCCTCCCTCTCCATCCCTCCCTCTCCCCAGCATCTCGGCCCCTCTCTGGCGTCGTTCCCTCACACCTAAGCCCAATGGTGTTTTGTAGGCTTTCAGCTGTTACCTCAGTCCCTCCTCGCCTCATTCCCGATTCACTCCGTTGCTATAGGTATGTTTGAAACCCCAGCGTGGTAGATTTTAATTAGTCTTCCTACAGATGGCCAATTAACATTCATTACTTTTGCCTTGAGCGATTAATTATGAGTTTGGATAGAAAAGGAGAGAAGAGGAGAGGAAGATGGGCAGGTGAATGAAAGGAGAAAAGAGAAGGGGGTTTGATTGGGAGTTTGGAATTTTTACACAGAGCAGGCTGGTGGGGGAGAGGGTGGGAAAGAGTCGTTTCAATCCCCTCACTCCCAGCGGCCTCCCTCAGCCCACAGCTGCTCCGGGCCCCTAATCGGCTTGGCTGGCCCAGCCCTCCAGGAAAATAGAGCTCACACCCTCGTTTGGGAGGCCTTAAGCCTTTGGTGTTCCCTGACCCCAGCCCTTTCATAATACCGGCCCTCTTGTTTCTCGTGCCAGAGCTGGGTGGGAACTGTGTCAGGAATCGCCCAAAATATTGCAGATAACCCAGAAAGGAAGCTCTGCTGCCAGTCACTCCTTGCTAGAATTGCAGTGTCTCACTATACAGATGAGAAAACTGAGGCCCGCAGAGGAAATGACTTCCCCCACCTCGGGCCCCTTGGAAGGTCGCGGAGAGTCCAGCTTCGTTGACTCCCCAGCTTTGTTTTTCTGCTGCAACCAGAGTGGTTTATAAAGATTTTGTGCAACATTCCATGAACAGGCTGATTTCAAATACAATTCACATCCTTCGCTGTGTACCTAATTGCCAAAGGTCCTGTGATTCCCTGGCCCATTGAAAGACTCCTTGAGTGTCGTTGGCTGGGTTCAGGAGTCGCACCTGTGTTCCTAATCCTAAATCCATTCCAGGAGTGGGGAATAGATGCCTAAATGTAAACAGTGGTCTTTTGGGTGGTAGGATTCCAACTGATTTTCATCTTCCTCTCTCAAATCAGCTGTATTTTTAATTCTCTGTAGCACAGATACATTATTTGAACAAAATAAAGTATATAAGCTATGCCTACATGTTACTTGAAACTTTTCAAAATTTATATTGTAAAAGAAACAGAAAAGAAGTCCACATTAGTTTATGATCTTTTTTAAAAGACCACAAATATGTACATCAAAATTTTGAACACTGATTATCACTTGAATCAGCCTGCTTGAATTCAAGTCACAGTTCTGCCACCCACTTCAACAGTATCCTCATCTGTTAAGTCGAGTTAAAAAGAATATCCATCTCATAGGGTCGTGAGAATTAAAATAACGTAAGAAAAGTCTTAGAACAGTGTCCTGTATCTATAAAGAGCCCAACAAATATTATATATTGTGAATATTAATAACAGTAAGATTTTAAAATAGTGGTTATCTGAGTGGTGGTATTTTAAGAGCTCTTTTGTCTGTATCTTGAAAAATTTTCCACAGAGAACATGCAATACCTTGATAATAAGATAGTGTAATTTGGAAGAGAGAGAGGAAGGAGAGAAGGAAGGAAGGAGGGAGGGAAGGAGGGAGGGAGGGAAGGAAGGAAGGAGGGAGGGAGGGAGGGAGAGAAAGGGAGGAAAGGAAGGAAGGACGAAAGGAAGGAAGGCGAGAAGGAAGGAAGGAGAGTAGGAAGGAAGGAGGGATAGAGGGAAGGAAGGAAGGAGAGTAGGAAGGAAGGAGGGATAGAGGGAAGGAAGGAAGGAGAGAAGGAAGGAGGGAGGGAAGGAGTGAGGAAAGGAAGGAAGGAGAGAAGGAAGGAGGGAGGGAGAGAAGGAAGGAAGGAGAGAAGGAGGGAAGGAGGGAGGGAGGGAAGGAAGGAAAGAGAGAGGGAGGGAGGGAGGGAGGGAAGGAGGGAGGAAGGGAAGAAGGAAGAAAGGCAGATGTATTTATTCTGCCCAAAGCAAATGTAGTTCTGCTGTTTTAGACCTCTATTACATTTCCATCATTTTGGCTGGGCACGGTGGCTTACGCCTATGATCCCAGCACTTTGGGAGGCCGAGGTGGGCAGATCACCTGAGGTCAGGAGTTTGAGACCAGCCTGGCCAACATGGCAAAACCCCATCTCTACTAAAAATACACACACAAAAAAAAGTTAGCCAGCCGTGGTGGCGCACACCTATAGTCCAAGCTACTCAGGAGGCTGATGCAGGAGAATTGCTTGAACCAAGGAAGGGGAGGTCGCAGTGAGCTGAGATCTCCCACTGCACTCCAGCAGTGTGGGCAACAGTCTAAAAAAAAATTCCACTATTTTACCCGTAGTTGTAATAGTTATGGCTATGGTAGTTATGGCCTATGTCCCCTGGAGGTCTTACTGATAGCATGGCAAACATTCTCACCTCCAGGAAACCCCCTCCATCTCCTCTCCTGCTTGACTAACTCTTCCTCATCCTTTACATCCTTAGCACCTTCCTTGGCCTATCCCACTCCCCGCACACGCCTGGCCTATGCTTTTCCTGTGGGGCCTCTTTCCTTCCGGGGTTGTGTGGTTTACTGTCCAGATGTCTGGTAAGTGGGAACTGGAACTCAAGCCTTGTGTCTCAGGGACACATTGTGGGGTCTGCCAGTCGGTGCGCATCCCTTCCCTCTTTCCCAGCATGCCGCCTCTGCTCACACTTCATCTTTGTTCCCTGTGACTTCAGCATGCATGCAGCCCTGTCCTCAAGGCTTAGGCCCACACTGAACTGCAGCTTCCTTCCATGTCTCTCAATTCACATTTCTAAAAGGGAGCATCTGGTTGGCCTAGGGCCTCTTTTTGAGCCTCTTTACAGGTCAAGGGAGGATTGGCTGCAAAGGGCTGGATCTGGCAGTCTGGGCTGATGTTGCAGGATGGGGCAGAGACAGGGCTGTCCCCAGTACTGGGTAGGGGTGATGAGTGGGCTGCAACCTGGGAGAAGCATCCCTGTGCCTTTGTGGAGGCAGAAGGAGAAAGAAGAGCTAAAACCAAAGGCTCCCTGGACACACTGGAAACCCAGACACGGATGTGGGAGAAAGGAACCTCTGTGACTCTCCTTTCGTTTGGGGGCATGGGCCATAGATTGAAGCACAAAGGTGGTGAGGAAGGCCTGAATTTCTGTGTGAGAACCAAGGGTAGTGGCCACCGTTTTCTTTTCATGTCATAGCTCCAGAGTCCGTGGTCCCTTCCAAATGGCTTTCCTGAGTTGTAAAAATGCAAGTGTAAGTGGCAATCTGACAACTCCAAAGGGCACTGCTTAGGGGAGGGGGGTAGAGAGGGTTTCTTGGAAGACATGAGACTAAAACACGCCTTGAAGGTTGAGCAGGGTTGGCATTGGTGGGGAGAAAGAAGGTACGCTAGCTGGCCAAAACCTTGTGAGCAAAAGCTCTGAGTGGGGAAGGGGCATAGGGTGGGAATGAGGATTCCAGCTAGTCTGGTGGTTTGCAGTCTGTTAGAGAGAGGTGGGTGAGACCAGATAACAGATGCCTTTGAAGCAGAGGGGCTTACATGGAGCCGCTCTCCTGGGGGCAAGTGTCTACATTATCAGGCCCCTGTTCTCAACAGCAGGCGTCTGAGACTTCTCCAGGCCTCTCCCCGCCACTGACGGCCACCATGCAGGGGATCCAGTTGAGAGTCCCCTCCTGCAGTGCTTTCCACACTCATCACATCCTTCAGCTGGCCGGATTTCCTGACTGTCCTCTTAACCTAATCAACCCATTTCCTAGTGTGCCTGGAGACCATCTGCTGTAGAGGGGAGTGAGATAACAGACATAAGCACTGCTCTCAACGTCTTAAGAGCTGCTCGGGGGAGATAGACATGGGTAGAGCAGTTTCATGTTAAAGGAGGTGCTCTTGACCTGGAATACAACAGGCCTTTGGGGTGGGGGCATGAGGATTGAAGGCAGGAGGGCCTCTCTACAGGGACTGCTCTCCTGGGCTCACACTGAGGTGCAGCCCTTACAAGCTCCAGGCACTGTCCCACCTCCCTGCTTTGCCACACTCACTCTACCCCTGCCCATTACTAAATATCCCTCCACTTTGGGGCCCTTAGTTCCAATCCCTGAGAGAGAACCTCATTGAGCCTGAGCCTGGCCCCAAATCAAGTTCAGCGATAAGTCCAAGGGGACCACCCTGATGCAATCGGCTGTGACCAGAAGGAAGGCCATGGGGTTCACCCAGGACCAGTACAGGGTGTGTGGAGGTGTGGGCATAGCAGGCAGGGACACTGAAAATTTTTGCATGTATCTAATTACTTATCATTTAATATACTGTCCCATGAGAAAGTGTTGCTGAAATTTCTTTCATTTTGCCATTCATGGTTTTGAAAACATAAGTTTAGTAATATGACCACTATTTATTGGAAATAAACATTTATACTAAATTGTTTTTCTGAGGTAGTAGAGGAAACTTTTTTCTTTCTTAAAAGAATTTTTTTTTCTACTTTGAAACCTTTGGGGATTACTCATTGGCATAATTTCTCTGTTCTGTCTCGAATGGCTTAAAAATATTTATTGCTTCTCTCGGATGGCAAACCGTGAAATACTGATTTAACCTTTGATGGGAAAGAGAACAATGTCTATAGTTTCAATTAGAAGCTACTTAGAAAAACAGTGCCGGCCGGGCGCGGTGGCTCAAGCCTGTAATCCCAGCACTTTGGGAGGCCGAGATGGGCGGATCACGAGGTCAGGAGATCGAGACCATCCTGGCTAACACAGTGAAACTCCGTCTCTACTAAAAATACAAAAACTAGCCGGGCGAGGTGGCGGGCGCCTGTAGTCCCAGCTACTCGGGAGGCTGAGGCGGGAGAATGGCGCAAACCCGGGAGGCGGAGTTTGCAGTGAGCTGAGATCCGGCCACTGCACGCGACAGAGCGAGGACTGGCCGCCTCAAAAAAAAAAAAAAAAGAAAGAAAAACAGTGCCTATAATACTTAGCCCATTGTTTAAATTTTGTTAAAATTTATAAACAAAAGGTGAATTCAAATTTGAACACCAAAGTCAGCCAAGACCTCACTGCACCAGCCACCTGTACATTTCAAAAAATAGCTTGACAGATCTTTCCATGTTTGAATAATCTGCAGAAACCCCTCAATCATGACCAATAATCCACACATTTTCAACAATCCTGGAGTTTCCAGTATCCCTTCACTCCACTTACAAATGTTTTGAAAATTTGCCAGCTTTCCAGAGATGTATGAATAGTGTCATACAAATAATTGACAGTACTGAGATCACTTCAGAGTTCTTTCATATCCCGACAAATCTCAACACCAATAAATCCCCAAGATGTACATGACAATGTGTGTACAAAGCTCTTGGCTCATCTTCCATAAATGTTGTGGCAACACATTAAATATTTCACTTGTGTCAGCAGCTCCAGTGTAGACACAGCCATACATTTTATTAAAATCAGCTTCCATAATAATTGGGTGTGACAGCCTACTAGTGATATTATCCATACCCATGTGATATGGTTTGAATGCGTGTCCCTTCCAAATCTCTGTTGAATTGTGATCCCCAATGTTGGACATGGGGCTTGGTGGAGATATTGAATCATAGGGGTAGATCCCTCATGAATGGCTAGGTTCCCTCCTCTCGGCAATGAGTGAGTTTTTACTCTGAGTTCCAGTTGTTTGAAAGAGTCTAGGACCTCCCCTCACCCCATACTCCCCCTCTCACCATGTGACACGCCTCCTCCCACTTTGACATCCGCCATTAGTGAAGGCTCCCTGAAGTCTCACCAGAAATCGAGCAGATGCTGGAGCTGGGCACGCACAGCCTGCAGAACCATGAGCCAAATAAACCTTTTTTCTTCATAAATTACCCAGTCCCAGGTATTTCTTTATAGCAACACAAAAACAGACTAACACATCATAGCACCTGTGAAGGGCTGTTTAATTAAGATGGCCTTGGACATTTTCTGCAGGGAGCTTGCACAGGTTGAGAGCTAGGCACCATTATACCCTCAGCGGTCTCGTTGTAGCTTATGAGTGGTTTATGGAAACAATGCCCATGTATATTATTTCATTAATAGTTCTAAATACTTGCTATGTGCCAGACACTATTACTATTCTAAGTGTTTTACATATATACACTAATTGGGTCCTTCCAAAAAACTCTAAGGTAGGTTTTATGATTTATTCTCATTTTTCAGGTAAAGAAAGTAGCACTGAAAGGTTAAGCAACTTGCCTACGTTTCACAACAAGTTTGCACAATCTGTAGACACCAAATTAAATTAGTTATAAAGTTCTCTTTTTTATTTCAAACTCAAAACACTTGCCTTCATTTGCAAGTTAGATTCCCTATGCCCATGGCAGACACAATTTTCCCAGAAATAAAATATCTTCAACTTCAAAAACATCCTACTTTCCTCATTAGGTTTTAGTTAGCCAGGTAATACTTTACAAAAGACAGTGTATGTCACCAAAAAGTATATGCTTACTATAAAACTACATCAAATATAAGTGAATTATATATTTTTTCTGGTGTTCTGAAAACTTCCAGAAATTTTTTCAAGTTATGATTGTTCTTTCATTCCTGAACTGTTTTAGCAGAACAACTAGAATGGGTAACAGAATTGCATGTCTTTTATAATGCTGTGTTCCATCCATGAAAAATCCAATTACTCAGATATTTTAAAATGTTTTCAGGGGAGGGAGCAGCACCAAAATCCAAGAGGCGGCCAGGCAGGAGGGCTGATGAAGGAGCTTGAAGAAATCCGCAAATGTGGGATGACAAAAACTTCGGTAACATCAGGTTGCATGAAGCTAATTTATTGACTTGGCAAGGGACTTATTGTTCCCTGGACAACCTCCATGATGATAAGGGGGCTTCAGAATCGAATCAACTTCCAGCAGAGTACCCATTGAAACGCACCGCGCGAGATCACATTTAAAACAAAGATCTATCACGCGAACATCGACGAAAAGGGGCAGGTCTGTCTGCCAGTAATTGTAGCGCGAAAACTGCGAAGCCTAGCAACCAAAAGACGACCAAGTAATCCAGTCCCTCATAAGCACTGCGTGAATGCCCCAACGCCCGGAGCCCCGCTTCGGGCTGGACCTAGCTGAAGGATATATCTAAGACCGTAAAAAAAAGTCGTAGAAATGCTGGAAGAGTTTACAAAGAAATATGGGGAACAAGGCGACCTGTGGACTAAAATCTGCCACGATTGGTCTCCAGCAAGTGTGAGCAGGAGGCCCCTGTGCAGTGCATTCAAGAGCACCCCGGCAAAGCAGGACTCTGTGGAAATTGACATCGTGCCACGTCCCTGGCGTGTCGCTTGTGGCAGTTACTAACTTGTTCTACAGTTTTCTTAATCAAAGTGGTCTAGGTAACCTGTAAAGAAAGGGATTAAAATTTAAGATGTTTCGTAAAAAGAGAAAAAAAAAAGAAGAAGAAAAAAAGTTTTCATTTCTCTTGAACTTTTTATACTTTAAAGGTAGTTTGGGGGTGAGAAGGCCCATTCCTTCCTTTGCAATTTCAAACCGTGTGCAGAGTCTTGGCTTAAAATGTGTTACTCCCTTTACCCACCCTTATGTCAGTTCTGATTTCCTCTTGATGATGAAATATTTGACTACTCCTCACTATTACTATTGGCATCATAATTTGATGATAAACTCTTGGAAATTTTTGTGAAAAACAGAAACTCAAACCTTTGTTTTGACATCACTTTTTAGATTCCTGTGATTTAAGTATTTATTTAGAATTGCTCAGTGATTGTGTTCCATCTACAAGAAGAGAATGCCAATGACAGATTCTCTAACACTTCTTGTTAAGACACTTTCCATGTTTTCTCAGTTATTTTCTAACAAGATTAATGTCCCAAAGCAAGGCTCTTTCAGCCTAGTGGCATACTCCTGCTATAGCCTAGAAACCATGGATTTAAGGCTTTTCTACAGACTATCGTTTTTGTTAAGAAACTGTTTTATTGCTATTTAATGATCTTTTGTCCTAGTTTTTTAAATTCTATTTTTTTCTCTTTTACTAATTTGGAAGTAGTAGCCCACTTCTATTCCTTAGATGGCATATTTCATTTCTCCAAATCTAAAGTTAATCATCATCTTTACTATCCTTTAGGAAAATGTACGATCCAAATGTACTTTAACTTTGATCAACACACTACACCAGCTTAGATGCTGTTGTTGTTCAATACTTATTCTGTTTTTTTAGTCCCACAAATTATACAAGGACATTACTGTTTTATATAGTCAATATTTATTTATATTGTATTAACTTTACTCACTATTCATCCTTTCACCTCAGACTTTTCTTCTACAATAATTTTCCTTCTGCCTAAAATTCCTTTAATGAGTGTCAGTTGGTAGAAATTTTCATTTTTGATTTGTTTGAAAATGTCTTTATTTCACCCTTATTTTGAAAGACAGTTTTTGCCAGAAATACAATTCTAGGTTGTAAGTTATTTTCTCTTAGTGCTTTGAAGATATATCCCACTCTCTCCTGGCATCCACTGCTGAGAGTCGGTTGTCAGTCCAATTGTCACTTTCTAGTAATCTATATTTTCTCTCTGGCTACATTTTACTTCCTTCCTTCCTTCTTTCCTTCTTTCCTTTCTCTCTCTCTCTCTCTCTCTCTCTGTCTTTTAGACAGGTTCTCATTCTGTCACCCAGGCTGGAGTGCAGTGGCACGATCTCGGCTCACTGCAACATCTGGCCCCCAGGTTCAAACAATTCTCCTGCCTCAGGCTCCCGAGTACCTGGGACTATAGGCACGCACCACCATGCCTGTCTAATTTTTGTATTTTAAGTAAAGATGGGGTTTCACCATGTTGCCCAGGCTGGTCTCGAACTCCTGGCCTCTGCCTGCCTCGGCCTCCCAAAGTGCTGAGATTACAGGAGTGAGCCACCATGCCTGGCCTCTCTCTGGCTACTTTTAAAATCCCTTTTGCTTAAGCATTCTACAATTACATTGCCTATATGTAGATTGGTCTATCTTATTGGATTTCAATGGGCTTTCTTATTTCAAGGATTGGTGTCTTAGTCAATTTTCTGTGGTTTATAATGGAATACCTGAAACTAGGTAATTTATAAAGAAAATAAATGTATTTCTTATAGTTATGGAGGCTGAGAAGTCCAAGGTTGAGAGACCACATTTGGTGAGAGTCTTTTTAGTGGTGGAGACTCTCCGCTGAGTCCCAAGGCAGCACAGGGTATCACGTGGAGAGGAAGCCGAGATGCTAGCTCAGATCTCTCTTTCTCTTCTTATAAAGCCACCAGTCTCACTCCCATGATAACTCGTTAACCCATTACTCCATTAATGGATTAGTCTACTCATGAGGACAGAGCCCTTATGACCTATCACGTCTTAAAGGCCCTACCCTTTCATACTGCCACTTTGGAGATTAAATTTCAACATGAGTTTTGAAGGCGACAAACATTCATACCATAGCAATTGGCTTATCAATTTTTTTAAAAATTCTTAGCCATTAGCTCTTCAAAGGAAGCCTCTCCCTGAGTTGCTCTATTTTCTACTTCTAGAACCCTAGTTAGATTCACGATAATCCTTTGGACACAACCCTCCATCTCTCATAACCTCTTGATGTACCCTGCAGCTTTGCCTCTCTCTGTGCTGCATTTCCTCAGCTCTTCTGATTTCTAGTTCATGAATTCTCTCTTCTGCTACATCTAATCTGCTAATTCCTTATTGAGTTTCTAATTTCAGTTACTATAACTTTTATTTCTCTTTGGTACTTTTCCAAATCAGCTGGGTTCTCTGTTTACACTGAGCTGTAATTAACACTCTGTAAGATGCACAAATCTGAAGTGTATATCTTGATTAATTTTCCCCTATGTGTACATCCATGTAAGCACCAGGTTAAAATATAAACATTTCCAGGACCTCGGAACATTCCACTGTGCCACTTTCCAGTCAATAATTCATCAAAGATAACTGCTTTTCTTCCTTTTTTTTTTTTTTGAGACAGGATCTCACTCTGTTGCCCAGGATGGAGTGCAGTGGCACAATCATGGCTCCCTACAGCAGCGACCTCCTGGGCTCAGGCAATCCTGCCTCAGCCTTCCAAGTAGCTGGGACCACAAGCGTGTGCCACTACACTTGACTTTTTATTTATTTATTTATTTATTTATTATTATTATTATTATTTTTTTTTTTTTTTTTTTGCGGTGGGGTAGAGAGAGTCTCCCTATGTTGGCCAGGCTGGCCTCAAACTCCTGGGCTCAAGGATCCTGCTGCCTCGGCCTCCCAAAGTGCTGAGATAACAGGCATGAGCACCTGACCTGCTATTCTGACTTTTATCAACATAGATTAATTTTGCATGTTCTAAGGTACCATATAAATGGAATCTTACAGCATATACATTTTTCTGTCTAGTTTATTTTACCTATTAATGTATTTAAGATTTTTCCATGTTGTTGCATGAATCAATAGTTGGGTTTTGTTTTGTTTTACTTTTTGCTGCATTTCACTGTATGAATCTAGCAATTTATTTATCCTGCTGTTTATGGGAATATGGATTGTTTCAAGTTTTTGGTGATTGGGAACAATCACTTGTAGACATTTGCATTTTTTTTTTCTCGCTCTTGTCCTCCAGGCTGGAGTGCAATGGCGCGATCTTGGTTCACTGCAACCTCCACCTCCCAGGTTCAAGTGATTCTCCTGCCTCGGTCCCCCGAGTAGCTGGGATTACAGGCACCTGCCATCACACCCAGGTTATTTTTGTATTTTTAGTTGAGACGGCATTTCACCATGTTGGCCAGGCTGGTCTAGCACTCCTAACCTCAGGTGATCCACCTGCCTCGGCCTCCCAAAGCCACCGTGCCCAGCCGACATATGCATTCTTTTCTCTTGCACATATATCTAGGGGTAGAATGGCTGAGTGTTTATATGTTTAACTTTATTTCAAACTGCCAAGTAACTTTCCAGAATTGTACCATTTTGCACTCTTAAGCAAGGTGTTATTTAGTTTCTTTTAAATACCATCTTTCATTTTGTGACATATTAAACATAATTATTTTATAGTCTATATTTGATAATTCTAACATAGGTGGTCTTTTTTTTTTTTTCTTTTTTGAGGCAGTCTTGCTCTGTCTCGTAGGCTGGAATGCAGTGGCACGATCTCCACTCACTGCAAGCTGCACCTCCCGGGTTCACGCCATTCTCCTGCCTCAGCCTCCCGAGTAGCTGGGACTACAGGCACCTGCCACCACGCCCGGCTAATTTTTTGTTTGTTTGTTTGTTTGTTTGTATTTTTAGTAGAGATGGGGTTTCACCATGTTTGTCAGGATGGTCTTGATCTCCTGACCTCGTGATCCGCCCGCCTCAGCCTCCCAAAGTGCTGGGATTACAGGCGTGAGCCACTGTGCCTGGCCCATAGGTGGTCTTTTTGCAGGTCTCATTCTGCAGTTTGTGATAGTTTATTTTCCGTATATTTGATGACTTTTGATTATGAGTTTATCTTTCTTGCGACTTTATCTGGGGGAATCGTTTGGCTATCAAATCTATTCCTCTAGAAGAGGAATAAATACACTTATTTTCTTCTGCCAAGATATACTAAATTTTCAGCCTGGGGTCTTTTAGGGCCTCCTAAAATGTTTGGTCCCACATCCAAGTGAGAATGGGGCCGTGGTTAGAAACTCTGAGGAAAACATGTTTTCTATTTTTCCCCTCTACACAGAGCCAAAGCTGAGCCAGGCACATATGCCCACCACCTCCCTTTGTTGGGATGAAATTTTTTCTCATTCACTCAATAAGGATGTCACCTTTCGGGAATCTTTGATCTGATTTCCTGCCTTGGATGAATCCCAAGTGTTATTCCTCTCACTTGGAGTCCTCTAAAACCCAAGCTCTGGGCTACCAGGGAATTGAAGTTTGTTCCAACACACACTGTAGCTTCAGAACCCATTTCCTTGTCTCAGTTCAAGCTTTCTACAATATCTGGGAAACTGGGGATTTTTCTTTACTTTTGTACCAGTTCAACCATCATTCTAAAAGATATTTTTAAGACTAGCAAAATATTATTAACTAATGTTGAACGGTAAATATATGGAGGTTTGTTATATTGTTCTCTCTACAAAACATGTTTAAAATTTCACATAATAAAAGTTTCCTTTTTTAAAAAAAATTCCCAATAGAGATTCATAGTGAGATATTTATGACTGAAACATCATGATGGCTATAATTTACCTGAAAATACTTCAAGGCAGGCACAGTGGCTCATGCCTGTAATCCCAGCACTTTGGGAGGCCAAGATGGGAGGACTGCTTGAGGTAAGAAGTTCAAGACTAGCCTGGACAACATGGTGAGACCCCCCATCTCTCCAAATAATAATAATAAAATTAGCTCAATGCAGTGGTATACCAGTAGTCCCAGCTACTTGGGAGGCTGAGCCTAGGAGTTTGAGGAGGCAGTGAGCCATGATTGTGCCACAGCACTCTAGCCCGGGTGACAGAGCGAGACCCTATTTCTGTTAAATAAATAAAATACTCCAGAGAAAAAAGGATGAATCAAAATGGAAAAATGTTAATAATTGTAAAATCTAGGTTACAGGGTGTGTGGGTGTTCATTATACTATTTTGTTTACCTTTGTGTATGTTTGGAAATGTTTATAATAAAAAGTCAAAATAAAACAACTTCTTAGATGTTCTGTACTGGGAAGGCTCTCTGGACCTCTAGTGTACCGTATTATTAGAAACAATATGATATCATATTCAGATAATTACACTCACAAAGAAAGAGTCCACAAATGACCCTGGCCAAATTATTCAACAACTCAGAAAAGATATGAAATGTGTGTGCTGTGTAATACAAAGCTGTTCAGATCCAGATATGAACAAATAAATTTCTGGGCAGGTGGGGAGGTAGGCAGGTCAGTAGGCCAGCAGAACAACAAAATAGGTAGGGATGGGCCTACTGAAGTGTCTTGACATTGAGCTATACCAAATGGCCCCCTTTTTCATTGCATTTCATGGCCCATATGTGTGCTAGTTGATAGTCCCATCCATGTAATAGCAAAATCACACTTCCTCTCTCCATAGGTCCAGCCCCTCTAGTTTTAGGAAGGTGAAGCCATCTCCCAGCTCTAGCCCAAATCTCACCTGTTCTCATTCACCTCCCATTTATGCCCAAGAGTCAGGGTGCCCATTCCAGAACTTCTAGGGGTTAAGCTTGCCTGGAGCCCCATTGAGCCATTCTCCTACTACATAATCATCTGATGCAAGTACGTTTCCCAAAGTCCAAAAATTCCTTCTAAACTGAAATTCTGAGTGAGCATTCAGCAGAATAGCTCAGGGTGGGCTTTGGCAATTCAGGTCAAAACACTCTCTACCAAATTAGCTGGGTGTGGTGGCAAAGACCTGTAGTCCCAGCTACTTGGGAGGCTGAGCCAGGAGGATTGCTTGAGCCCAGGAGTTCAAGGCTACAGTAAGCTATGATTGTATCACTGCACTCTAGCCTAGGTGACAGAATAAGACCCTGTCTCAAAAAAAAAAAAAAAAAAGAAAAGAAAAGTCCTGTACCAGTGGAAGATGAAAATATGGGCCTCCCTGCCTTTCATTTTCCAGTTCTATGGAGAACAATTTGAATCAGAATGCATATATACTCCCAAGAAGGAACCGTAATTTTCAGGGACAGAGCAGACTAGACCCAAATGTTGAAAAGAAACATTTCCTTAAGTTAAATTAACCTGCAAAAATGACATCCTGTTATAGAGGAGACATTCATACATTATGCAGAACACTTGAGCTTGTGGTCTCTAATAGATTCCACTAAAGAATTAAGTCTTTGGTTTATCTTTGCAAAAATGAGGCATCCATTGAAGTGCTTTATCTTTGCATTTACAAGGCATCCATTGAAGTGGGATTTTTTTTTTTTTTTTTTTCAGAAGAAAGGGATATTTGCTCCAAGTTCACACATTTTATGTAATAGAGTCATACTTGAAACTTTGAATTTACAGTCCTTCCCACTCAAGAGTTTAGCCAATTATTGGGCAGGCTCCCAGTTCAAAGTGTCTGGGGTTTCTTTCCCAGCAGACAGAAGCTCTGCAAGAAGCATATTCTTCCAATATGGGACCTAGGATGGGAAGCCCACCTTGAGGGTCAGGCAAGAATTCCACCTATTTTGGGAGGTGTGGCAAACCCTACAGGGCAAGGACTGTATATTCTTTACGTCCTATTATGATGAAAACTTGCATTTTTACATATCTCAGAACAAATAGAACCTTGAGTCATGTTTCTCACATTTTTATAATCAGTCAACAAATCTTTAATGAGCACTTATTATATGCCAGACAACAGTGTTGTGTTGGAAACATAGCAGTGAACAAAATAGACGTTCTCATGAAGCTGGCATTCTAAATAGTTGACTATGTGCACTATTGACAATTTTCCTCCTCTCAGAAGTTGGACTGATACAGGCTCTGGAGTAAATTTTTTTTTTTCTTTTTTGAAACAGGGTCTCACTCTGTCACCCAGGCTGGAGTGTAGTGGTGTGATCATGGCTGACTGCAGGCTCGAACTTTTAGTCTCAAGTGATTCTCCCACCTCAGCCTCCAGAGTAGCTGGGATTACAGGCATGCACCACCACACCTGGCTAATAGTTTTAATTTTTTGTAGAGACAGGGTCTCACTATGTTACCCAGGCTGGTCTTGAACTCCTGGCCTCAAGCAGTCTTTCTGCCATAGCCTCCAAAAATGCTGAGATTATAGGTGTGAGCCATTGAACCTGGCTTGGAGTAATGTTTTTGAGCAAAGCGAAGGTACAGGACAAGCACAGAGAGGCACAGGGAGCACACAGTCCCTGGATGAATGCTCTGGCTGGTGGCAGTATTGTCAAAGGGCAGGCTACCCAAAGGTGAGCAGAAGACTTGAGGCTAGACAGGTATGACTTGCTCATGGAGAGCCTTGAATGCCAAGCTTAGGAGTTTGAACTTTATTGGAACAGTGACACTAATAGTTAATGTTTACTGAGTGCTTACTATGTGCTAAGAGCTATGCATGAATCACCTCATTCTAATTCTCTTAACTCTCCAGAGTAGGTCTTATTATTTCCAGATTGCTGATGAAAAACTGAGTCACAGAGAGGTAAAAAAAAAAAAAAAACCACCCTGGGTCCCAGAGTTGTCTGAAAACTTTTAGCAGGTTAGAGTTGTATTGTAGAAATCTGGTAGCCAGCCATGTGAAAGATGAATTGTAGAGAAGAGAGATCACAAATGGCTATCATAAGAGAATCACTGGGAAAAGTTAACAAGAACCAAAATTAGAGGCAAGGAGAACAGAAAGAAATGAAAAAATGCAAAGACTGACTGGATGTGCAGAGCAATGACTGAGAGAGAGGAGATATCACAGATGCCTCTTAGCTGCTAAGCCTGGGTGTCCTGCAGAAAGGGGCAGTCACTATCAGAAGAGAGAAGCCAGAGAGAGGCACAGATTTGGGGGGAATGATGTTGACCGTAGTTTGGGGGTATGGTGAGTGTCTAGGGGGCCTGTAGGACACCTCCAGAAAGCTTCTCACAAGCATTTGAAAATCAGTGACTTGATCTGGAGAAAAATACAGGACTGGCATTACAAACCTGCCGGGGTCTGCATTATAGTATTGGTTGAAACTGTGGAAATAGATAATGATAGATAATAGATAGATAGATAGATAGATAGATAGATAGATAGATAGATAGAATAAATGGCATGATACATGGAATGAGGGAGTTTGCAGATCCAGGCAAGTATCTTGTTCAGAAAATAAAGAGAAGAGAGTTTCCAAAAGAAAAGGGGGTTGAAGGTACTCAGATGCTGAGGAGCCTATAAACAACTGTGACTAAAAAAGACTCAAATTTGGAAAAAAGGTGTCCTAATGAACATTTCAGAGGATGAAGAGAGATTCTTAAAGTCAGCCTGTGGAAGAATAACTATATATAACATTTCCAGAGGCCAAACTAGTGACAATGAATCAAATGAATGAAAATATTGCATATCTGGAAATTACACAGCTAGAAATATGTAGAGAAGAAACACAAACATGCGGTAAGATACAGCTATGGAGCTGTTTGTTGAAATTTTGTTACAACAGTGAAAATCTGTAAACTGTATAAATGTCCAACAATAAAGAATATTTAATGAGAGGCAAAGATGCTTTGATTGGTTATAAAGATAAAGAAGTTACAATACTATGTACAGTATGATCCTTTTTTTAAAGGGAGGCACATATAGAAAGAACTGGAAGGATATACTATCAGAATTTCACGATGTTTGTTTCTGGGTAGTAGGATTTGACAATTACAAGATCTGTGTTTTCTCTTCACTCCCCCCTTTTGGATCAACTGTATTTTTTATAACTCTGTCCAACAGAAATATAATGTGAGACACACGTAATTTTAAATGTTCTGGTGGCCACATTTAAAAAGTAGAAAGAAACAGATAAAATAATCTTCTTAAGATATTTTATTTTACTCAATATATCCATTATTATGTGTAATTGATATAAAAATATTAATAAATATTTTAGCACTAAGCCTGTTTAACACTAAATGCAGTGGGTATTCACATTTACAGAACATCTCTATTTGGGCCATCCACTTCTCAAGCACCGCATAACCACATTTGGCTCCTAGCATGGCTCTATGAAATAATAGCAGTTAATATTTATCAAAAGCCTACTATGTTCCAGGCACTGCTCTAAGTTCATCAGGTGGAGATTATAGCTCATTAGGTCTCAATAACTCCCTGAGGTTGAACTTATTGTGCTCTCCATAAGCACATGTTGCTTGCCCTTGTCCTAACACCATAATGAAATGTTTGGAGCTTTTGCAAAAGCCATTTTCCTAACACAATGGGCATCCAAGTCTGGTTGCAAAGGCTTGGGTAGAGGGCAAGTGAGAGAGTTGGAGAGAGACTAAAAATCATTCAAGAAGTTTTGTGGTGAAGAAGACACATGAGGACAGAAAACTCTTTGTAAGGCAAGGAGACATAAAGATGAAGTCAGGCTGAATAGGAAAGAAAGAGGTGAAAGGTGAAAGAGAGATGGCTGGGGGTGTGGCTGGTCCAAATTCTCACAAGAGCTCTGTTGGAGAAACATTGCCTGGCTTGTGCTGGTGGCAAGATGTACACAGCAGCTTCCCAGCTAGAGGGAGCTGGGAGTCATGGCCTGGTGAGGGGGACAGAAGGAGACACACACAACCCCATCGCGCAGGTGAATGCTATGAAAGAATGGGGTGGAGGGCTTCCCAGGGAGATGAACTGAGTTTTAAGAATGAAGTTAGCCAGCAAAGAAGCAAAAGGAAGAGGATATGGACTTGAGGATTACATCACTGGACCACTGAGCCACTGATTGGATGTGGAGGATGAGAGAGTGAGGCTTTGAGGTGATTCCCAAGTTCTCCGCATGGACAAAGGCAGAGACAGTATCTTGTACTGAGTGCTTCTTTGGAGTCTGACATTGATCCAGTGCACCACATATGTTAGCTCATATACTCCTCACAGAGGTCCCATATAATGCTTGCCATTTCACAGATATGCAAGCTGAGGCCAAATAATTGGCCCAGGGCTCACCACTAATAAATAGGAGAGTCTGGATTTGGGGCCAGGTTGTTCCAGAGATAGAGGGAGGGAGGGAGGGAGGGAAAACGTTAATGTGGGGCCAGAGCCAGAACAGGTAGGGTAGGCTGTATCAGCCTAGGAGGCATCCGGCTGTTCTCCAGAAAGTAAGGCTCCGGGGTGCAGGAGATGGGAACTTCAGGAAGCGGGTGGGAGGCTGGACAGGGGCAAAGTGAAAGGTAAGCAGCCTGAAGATGGGTGGGATGTAGTGGACTCCAGCGTGAGGAGCCTCCAGTCTCTTGCAGAGCTCAGCAGCTTGGGTGGGAGGAAAGGAAGGGCAGGGAATGGAAGGTGGTGGGGGGAACAGGTTTTGGTTAAGATGGGCAGCTGTCCGGTGGTGAAGAGGGGAAGTATTTGTGTATAAGATCAGTTGTGGGGGATGGTGGTAGAGGGAACAGTATGAGAGTTTGGGAGGAACAGGGCAGGGGAGATGGCACAGGAGGAGATTGGGGTGGGGGCACTGATACAGAATCCAGAACACAGGGGCAGGCTTACAGACCCCCTGAGGGTGACAAATTCTTCTCTTAACTTGCTGCAGGGGAAACGACAAGAGAAGAGGTCCTAAGAGGAGTGAAAATAGAGGAAACTAGCCAAGGGATAAAGATAAGCAGAGCTATGGAAGAAAAAGAAGACAATTAGGGAATTATAGGAGAGGAAGCTGACAGAAAGGGGCGCTGGGAGAGGGAAGGGTGAGGGAGGACGAAAACAGAACTCCTATCGCCCAGCGCATTCCAACCCCCTCCTCCTCCCCAGGGAAGTCTGGGACTGCATCCTGGCAGGGATGGAATGGGAGTGGAACCTAGGCCAGGCTGGGACCCCTGGGCTGTCCCAGCCCAACCCAGACGGTGACCAGACTCAAGTTACTGATCCTCTGCTGTTTCTTCATCTGTAAAGTGGAGTTAATGACAGACAACTGGATGTCAACTTCTTTGTTGTCTGTTTTAGAGATGGGATCTCCCTGTGTCGCCCAGGCTGGAGTGCAGTGGTATGATCACAGCTCACTGCAGCCTCGACCTCCTGGGCTCGAGAGATCTTCCTGCCTCAGCCTCCCGAATAGAAATGTCAGCATTTGAAAGCCTCACAAGGTAAGGTGGTGTAATAAAAGGTCTATCGATTTAGATATGAACAAGTATACCCAGAGCCACACAAATGAAAGGAGGTGGCCAGCGTAGATGCAAGTCTAGGACGGTGGGTAGATTCCAAACTCCTCTACCTGCCCAGTTAAACAAGTTCGCGGCCCCTGGCCAGTCTTGCGGTGGGGGTAGGAGGCGGGGGTCTGTGACAGGACGGGTGGGATTCATTACCAGGCTAGGAGTGCAAGGCCCTGGGGCCGGGTTCAGCTTGCTGGGCTCCCGTCTTGTCACAGCCCCCAGCACTTGCTCTGTCGCCGCAGAGCACAGGCCCAGGCAACGTTTATCCAACTGAACCCGCATCCCTGTGGGAACCTTGCTCCAACAAAATCCCGTCGTTGTCTCCTTCCATATGGAACGAAAATCTTCTGTACCTCTGCCCAGCTCCGCACCCCCGCCCCCTTAGAGATACGGCCTGGTCGGGTCCTGGTCCCCCACTCGGCGGCGCTTCCCCTTTTCCCAGACTGAGGGTGGTGAAAAGCAGGAGGCGGAAGAAATCAGGGGAGGAAAAGTCGGGAGGGAGGGGAGCCGGGAGGCAGGAGAGGGGGAAAATAAAGAGCCTGAGACAGAAACGAGAGGAAAAGACCATCACAGAAAGCCGGAAATCTCCGGAGAGGCCAGCGAAAGAGACACCCGCGCTCCCCACTGATTCCATCATTCCTTCCGAAGGCGCCTCTGCCGTGTCTCCGCCGTGCCAGGCCCTGGGGTTCCCAGGACGCGGAGGAGTGCTGGGTGCGGCTGCCTTGCCTCCCCGCCCCTGGCCGCCCCTCCCCACCTCGTCCAAGGGGGCCGGAACGGCGTCGGCGCGCGGGGGCTTTTCGGAGCAGTCGAGTGGAAAATAGACTTTAACCCGCTTTGTGGCGGCCGGGGCGCCCGGAGCGCTCTCCAAACCACGACTCCTGGCGCTCAGGCGGGCCGCTGCCAAGACCCGGCCTGGAGTCCCCTCAGAGTTGCGTGGCGCGTGGACCCAGTGGCCTTGGAATGTCAGGAGGCCCAGCCTGGATATGCGCGCCTGGGCGGCGCTCAGGCCGCTAGGATGGACCCCGGCAGCGGCGAGGAAGCGGAACTCTCTGAGGCTCCCTCTCCACAGTGCGCTGGCAAGGTCCAGGTCCCAGCCTCCCCACCGCTGCCCGCGCCCTCCTAGGCCTCGGAGCACCGCCTTTCTGCGGCCTGGAAGGTTGGGGTGGGAAAGTTTGCGGAGTTCCGGCTCTCACGGCCAGTCGTGAGAACTGCCCCCAAGGAATTCGTCCGCAACACGGAAAAACTGGCCGGAGCAGAGTCGTCCGCGGTTCTACGGTTGCAGGTGGAAGGTGAAGGTCGAGGGAGGTCAGGCTGCCTCTGCGTGTCCTGACGGCCGGCGTGTTCTCTTGGGATGGGCTGCGGCTACTTGGACAGCTTCAATTTAAGCCACAGTGTCTCCGAGGCCCTGGCCTGGTCCGGCCCGCCGACACTTGAGCTCCCCGAGCCTCAGAGAAGGCGAGGAGGTGGATCGCCCAGTGCCAAGGCCTGCCGTCCTGGTCCGAGCCGGTCGCGGCGCCGTGGTTGGGCACAGGAGCTGCTTCCAGCCCCGCGAACAGCTGGAGGGTTGCAGTGGGACCGCTTCGGCGGCTTCTTCCGCGCAGTGCCCCGTCTGGCCCCTTGTGAAGGCAGTGAGCGTCCTCTTTCCAGAGCTGTCCCCCGTGACATCCAGAAAACGCGAAACCTCAGGAACAAGGCCGCAGCTTCAGACCGCGGCCCAGGAGGCCGATAGTGGGTGAGTGGGAGAGTCCCGGAGAGCAGGGGAGCAAAAAGCTGGTTTTCGGGAAAACCAATATGTTGGACCCCAAACATCCACCCTCCTCTCGGATCCAAGTTCTCTGAGAACTGAACCGATATCCTAGGACGAATGGGAGAGTTAGGCTGAGCTACACACCGGGGAGGCGGGGGTTGGAGTTTACCCTAAGACCCTTCGGACGCCTTCTTCGGCTCCCGCGTGGGTTGAGACGGCGGCAGCGGCCACCAGACTCAGCTAAAGGGCGGAGTCGCGAGGAGAAGCCAGTGGCTAGGGGAGGAGGAGGCCTGGATCTCCCCGCGAAGGCTCCAGTCCGGCTTTTGCCTCCGACTGCGGGCTCCCTCCCCACCCGCAGTCCCTCGCCCCGCCCCGCCCCGCCCCCCCACCTTGGGGCAGGTGAGCGGCGGCCAATGGGCGAGCGCGGGGCAGGTGCCCGCTAACTGGCGCCTCGCAGCGCTGGGCTGCTGGGGCCGGGCAGGGCAGTGCGGGGACACCGGGGGCTGGGGTCGGTCCCAGCGGGACTCCGAAAGGAGGGAGCCGGGCTCAGCCCTCGGGCCTTACCGGCAGCTCGCAGCCTCGCACGGAGCCCGCGCCTGTGCGGGCGCCTGGAGCTGCCCGCTCCGCCGCAGCTGCCGCCGCGCCTGGCTGTACGCTGTGGCCGGACCCCGCGCTCGCTCGCTCACACACCCCTCGCCGCTCCGCGCATCGCTCGCCCGCGGGGGCCGAGCGCAAGCGGGCGGGCGTGGGAGGTGAGGGGTGCGGGCGGGTGTGCATGTGCCTGGCTGGGTGCACACCCCGCACGGCGGCGGCGCCAGGACGCGGAGCGCTCCCCAGAGCCCGGCTGCCTCGCACAGCTCCCGCGGCTGCGACCATGTTCCAGCCCGCGGCCAAGCGCGGCTTTACCATAGAGTCCTTGGTGGCCAAGGACGGCGGCACCGGCGGGGGCACTGGCGGCGGGGGCGCGGGCTCCCATCTCCTGGCGGCGGCCGCCTCTGAGGAACCGCTCCGGCCCACGGCGCTCAACTACCCTCACCCCAGCGCGGCCGAGGCGGCCTTCGTGAGTGGCTTCCCTGCCGCGGCCGCCGCGGGCGCGGGCCGCTCGCTCTACGGTGGGCCAGAGCTCGTGTTCCCCGAGGCCATGAACCACCCCGCGCTGACCGTGCATCCGGCGCACCAGCTGGGCGCCTCCCCGCTGCAGCCCCCGCACTCCTTCTTCGGCGCCCAGCACCGGGACCCTCTCCATTTCTACCCCTGGGTCCTGCGGAACCGCTTCTTCGGCCACCGCTTCCAGGGTGAGTGCCCACGCTGTGCCCGCCGAGGCGGCCGGCCGGCGCCCGCGCTGCGGCGATGCGGGGGAGGCTCGGGGGCGCGCGGGGCCGTTCAGAAGTTACTGCCGGGAAGGCTGCAGGTCCGCGGAGGTAGATTCCCAAGCAGGGAACAGCAGTGCAGGCTCTACCCGCGCCTCTGCCGCGTTGGTCTCCCTCCCAGGAAAGCAGGTGGAGACCTCCAGGCTTTTCTAGAAAATATACCAGTTCGGACGCAAGCCCAGGCGCGTTGTTGGAGCCTCTACTGGCCCTCGCCACGGCCTGCCCAATTCTCTCTCCCGGCTGAGCCAGTCTTAGCCCAGAGTACAACTGCTCCCGCTTTCCCTCCACCCGGCTTGACCTGGCACCACGCATCGCTCGCACGTCCACCACCACCTCCCAGACTTCAGCCTTCGCTGGCGCGTCAGGGCCGGGGAAAGTCCATCCGCGTGCTCCAGTTCTGTGGGAAGCAAGGGCAGCGGGGAGGGCGAGTCGTAGAGTTAATGTTCAGCGTGGAGGGCCCGGCTGTCTTGGGATATTTCTCAGCAACCTTGGCCCGACTTTTCGAAGTCACACGTGCCTCTCCTACCCAAGGTGGGGAAGGTTTGCAGTAAGCAAACTGGCTTGCGCCGTTGCTCGTCGCCTTTGGGAGGGAGCCTACCCGGCTGCTGGAGTACCGAGGACAGTTTTCCGGGGCAGGGGGCGGGGGCAGAGGGCTTTTAAGGTCGTAGCCCGTCCGAACCCCGGAGTTTGCACCCAGCAATCGGCTTGCTAATAAAGATCCTCCACTGGCCTTACACACACACACACACACACACACACACACACACACAGAGACACGTTTCAATTATTTGTCTTTCCCGGAGAAAAGAGAGTTGCATTTGTTGGAGTTCGTTTTCTTCCTTGAAATTTGTTGGAGTTTTCTTTTCTTTTTTTTTTTCTTTTCTAAATTTTATTTTAAAGAGTGGCCTTGATTTGTACAGTCATCACTTTAGTTTACAGTTTTATTTTGTTAGTGTAGACCAGACCGCAGCCTTGTGAGAAGGGTCTATGGCTCAGAGCTAGGTAACCCGGCTTTTAGAGAAACAAATGAAAGGGACATGGCTGGAGCTTCGGCTCCGGGAACTAATGCGACGGTCAGTAGTCTAGGTCTACAGTCAATTAGATGTTTGGCACAGTTATTTAGATAATAAAATGAAAATTATCTCTTGACACTGACTTTCACAGAAAACCGCTTTCCCGGGTCCCCATTTGTCAGGCAATTTTTTCAGTCCCACCTGGCCAATAGATCCTGACTTGGCAGATCCCACAAAACCAGAGAATGTAATTACTAGAATAAGAATTGTTGTGGGCAGCCTTGTCTCCTCTTTGAAGATTTCAAAGACTTGCCCAAATCCAAATCCGAAAAAAACAAAAATGCCTACAATGTCATCTGCCTTGGGCAAGAGTTTCTGCCACTTAAAAATAAATGTTTACCGATAACATGAGAATGTCTTCAAAATTGAGCAATCTACCCTGGTCCTCCGTGGGCTCGATCCGAAGCCTGGGTCTCAAAACCTGGCGCCCAAGGGCCGAGTTGTAGTTGGGGCGGTGTGTGAGCCCACCGGCGGGCCGCCGCGGCCGAGGGGCTGGCGGGTTGGAGGCTGGTGGAGGGTTAGGGGTTCGGAGGAGAGGGCGGGGCCGCTCCTAAGTCCTGTGGCCTCCAGGAGTTCAGCTTGTCCGGAGGCGGCATCTTGAGCCGCACCCTCGGCTTCGAATCCAGCCCCTGACGCCCTCCACACCGCGGTTCCCGCCTCCGGGCGCCGAGGGCCGGGGGCGCCTCGAGAAAAATCCAGCTCCATCTCTGAGCGTCTCCAGCCAGGCGAGGCGAGGCGGATAAATCCTTCGCAAAACCCTCTTGGAAATTGCCGCGGCTTCCTGAGCCATCAGTCCCAGCGGGTACGTTATCGAGTTGCACAAACAGTTGAATTTTTCTCTCAAGAACCGAGTCTGGACGCGGAGATGGAGCCAAGTGTGGCTGCATTTTCGGACCCGGAAATCCGTTGGGTACTGAAGCACTTTTCGAACCCTGAAGCGCTGTGGCTTCGCGGTTCATCGTCGCCGGTGCAGACGGACGCGCTCCTGGCGGCTCCACGCCCTCCAGTCCCTGCCAGGCCTCGGGGCTAGGAGCCGAGCCGTCTCGGGCCCTCCGGCGCCGCGTTTTCTAGAGAACCGGGTCTCCGGCGATGCTCATTTCAGCCCCGTTTTAATGCAACAAACGAAACCCCACACGAACGAAAAGGAACATGTCTGCGCTCTGTGCGCAGCGCTCGGGCGGCGCGGTCCCGGCGCGCAGGGAAGCGGCGTCTCCGCTAACCGAGGCGGTGGAAGGGGAAAAGCGAATGCGGAATCGTCCCGGACCCCGAAGGTCGAGGCCACTCGCGAGGCCCGAAGGGGAGGAGCCGGCGAAGACCAGGAGTGGGGCAGCATTTCGGTACTGTTTCCCCGAGATCAGGAACTTTCTGGGTCTAGGAGCAACGCCGGGAGGGGGGTGTAGAGACCCAGTGCTCCGGGACCCGCAACGACAATGGGCCGGAGCTTCTAAGGTCGCCTTTGTTCTGGCAGGAGAATGGGGAATGAGGTTATCTCCGCCGCCTGTCCTACCTCTCCTTCTCCTAGCCCTAGGGCCCTCCTCCCAGCCGTCCAGCCCCAAGCCCCTGGCCGGCGGCGGCCTCTCCAGCGAACACTGCAGCTCGAAGACTGCAGTTCGGACGCCGGGTGCTTCGGATGCCCAGCTCCTACCTCAAGCCTCCTCATTCCTGGGAGTCCCTAGTGCTAGTTCCCAGCCATTGCCTTGAAGGGGCCCTAAAAGAGTGACTGTAGAAAAATCGGAGGGGTAGGGAGGCCGGGGGTGGGGGGAGAGGGGTATTCATTTCCCTAGCTCCAGGGAAGGCCATACCAGTCCCTTTCCACTTTGCTAACTGTCCTAGTCCAAAACTGACAGCCCGTTCTCACAGCCCGGAATTACTGTCTCCAAACAGGCCGCACTCCAGCCCCAAGTTTGTTCTGCCCTTGTGGTCCAGGCAAGGGAAACTGAACCCTTGGTAGGGGTGGTTCAGGCCTCCTTCCCACAGGTCGGGGGGTGGGGGTGGGTACAGGTACTTGTGCACCTAAGGCTTCACCCTTGTCTTTGCAGAAACATGTAGCAATTGATCTGTTTCTCAGGATGTTTGGTGTTGTACTGAACATCCTCTTTCTAACCGGGAAATGTACTTATTCTTTTGGAATTAAATAACCTGTCATCACTTAGCATCTTGACTCATCCTGCAGTCTCCTGCTTCTCTGTGATGGGGTTAGAAGGACCCCTGTGTTTTTGCACTTGCATGTAAATATACCCTTTAGGAGACATGCTATCTACCACAGCTGAACATGACAATGACCTGGGGCCATTTTCTCAGTAAGGTAGACCCAAAGCAACCTAGCATCCCCCTAAAATAACCAGACTTGAGGCAAAGGGGCATATATGTTGGGATAGAAGCTTGTTGCCTTCATCCTCTCATCTGGGTTTATAAAGACAAACACAGAGCACTCCACCACTCAGGTGACTAACATATACCACAGAATCGCAAAATAGTCACTAAGTGACAGACACTGGGGCAGACTGCAAACCTGCTTCCTCAGCCCCACACTGCCCTTCACACCTCTGCATCCTATTCACACACACTTACTGGGCTTTCCACACTGCAGCCTCACTTCTGACCAACCTGGGCCAGCCCAGCAGCTGAGGCCAAACCCTGCCAATGCTGGGACGAGCTAGGCGTTCTCTCTCCCTCTCTGGTTCATTTGTCCAGAGGAAACCACTACTGGGACTTCACCCAGGTTCATAACAATGTTGTTGTTTAAGGCAAGTTATTAACATCAACAAGAAGCATTTGCTTTCCACCCACCTTTCCCTGGCCTACCTCACTTGGCCCCACCCCCCAGAGACTTTAATCTTCCTTATTCCCCACCTGGAGCAGGCTCCATATTTTTCTGCTCTTTACTCATCTCTGCCAGACCACCTTCCCTGACCATCTGTCTATTCCACTATCCCAAGTGAAACTTCTCTTCCTTCAGTCGGATCCGAGGGCCCTAGATCTGCCCCCACTTGAATAACCAAATGGGGTGTCCCTCACCCATCTCCCTGTGATGTGGTCCCACCATTTTTGTGGCCGCACAGATCCAACCAGTTGAAATTGATAAGATGACTGGAGGTTATTGACTGACCCCTCCCAGGCACTACCCCACAACCCTAGCAACTCTTTTCCACAGAAAACTCCAGCAAAAACTTTGCCTGTTTAGGTATCCACAGCCCAGAGACTTGGAGTAAGTAAGGTCAGGCAAGTTCCACCAACACAGTTACCTGGAGAGTTTTAGCTACAGCATCTCAATTATGTGCTTTTGCTTCACTTACATAGATGTTTCCAGAGATGGAAGATGTTAACTGAATTATCCAGGTGATTGTCTTAGAGCAAAACAACAGGTCAAATCAAGTCCAACCAGTAGCTACCTCTGAAGAAATTAATTGGATCAGTCAGTCCCAAGAGCTAATTCTGTCAAAATATTCCATCTAGGGTTCTGTGTTGTTGGTGCGTCAGGAGGCTGTTATGTGCCCTTGCATGAGAACCCATGGGTGATTTTGTCAGGGCCTGTTTTGAGTCTT
This sequence comes from Rhinopithecus bieti, assembly GCF_001698545.2. Classification (NCBI taxonomy): domain Eukaryota; kingdom Metazoa; phylum Chordata; class Mammalia; order Primates; family Cercopithecidae; genus Rhinopithecus; species Rhinopithecus bieti. The sequence goes on along the minus strand of NW_016803341.1, from coordinate 836,121 downwards.
GTTAGCATGTGCAACCAAGCCAGAGATTGTGTGAGGGCCTAGTTGGGGGGGTTCATTGAGACAGGGGCTGTGGGTAGAGGCTTGTTTTGGCATTGATAGTTTCTGACCCCATCTCCCCTACCCCAGCTTCATCCAGTCCAGTGTTATCCCTTCCTCCTGCATGTGGGAGCTGAGTCCCTATGCTGGCCAACATTTGCTAAGGGACAGTCACACTCTAAAAATCCTATACAGTAGATGGGAAAAAAGACAGTAGGGAGGCTGGAACATATATTTACACACGCCCATGCAGAAACCAATATATCTATATCTATATATATTAGAGAGAAAGATGACATCTAGATATTTATACACATGTTTCTTTAGCAAGGGACTATTCAGGGATGAAGCAGGGATGAAGCTTTTCCCACCAGACAGTACTTGGAGTCTCCAGTGTGTGTTGGGGTAGGGGTTTGGGGGCTTACTCTAGAGGCTGGGTCTCTGGACAGCCAAGGCCTGGTGGAGAGAGAGGTGGAGAAAGGGGAAGAAGGAGCCTGACTTTCCACTTGCAGGTGCTGCCTGGACCACTGACCTAGCCACTGGCCTATTTATACCCTCTGCAAGACAGAGCTAGAGCCTGCTGGCAGGAGTTTTTAATGAGCTAGTAGCCTGAGCATTCAGCGGCAAGACTAATGCAAGCAGGTGTGAAGGGATTGCTCCTTGAGTACCTGCTAGTTCTTGAATCTGTGTTTGGCAAGGGTGTGCCTGGCACCCCGCTGTTCCCCTTATCACCTTCCTGACCCCTGGCCCTGCCTCTACCCTGGGTCCTCTTGGAGGGAGATGCTTTGCGACCAGTTAACTAAAAGCAAATCGTTGGGACTGGCGGCCAGGGCAGCGCCTCTGGGAAAGGGCGGAGAAAGAGCGCCAAGGGACTTTTCTTCGCCACCCTTTGGCCTCTTCCGCTGCCCCAGGCATTGTGGATTTGGGCTAGTTGGCGCCTTGTCCGGCCTGGACCCATCTCTTGGCCTAACAGAGGGATCTGGAGTGCTGTTATTCCCCGCGTACCCCCGCGGAGTGGCTCTCTAGTGTGGGGAGGTGTCGAGAAGGGGAGTGGACTTAGGGAGGGGGCGGCAAAAGGGCAAAGGGAGAAATGGCGTGTGTGTGCGTGTCAAGGAATGGAGAGGGCAGGGCGCGTGGGAGCAGGGCGGGAGGCCGGGCTCTGCCGGGCCCGGGCTCACGGCGCCCCTTCTCTCTGTCTGTACCTGCGTGTGTTGCCGTCGGCGGCGGGGCCGCAGCCAGCGACGTGCCCCAGGACGGGCTGCTTCTGCACGGCCCCTTCGCACGCAAGCCCAAGCGGATCCGTACGGCCTTCTCGCCCTCGCAGCTGCTGCGGCTGGAGCGCGCCTTCGAGAAGAACCACTACGTGGTGGGCGCCGAGCGGAAGCAGCTGGCCGGCAGTCTCAGCCTTTCCGAGACGCAGGTAATCACCCCCGGTCGCGGCCTGCCCTGCGTCCGGAGCCCGGGTCGAGATGAGGGTGCGCGGGTGCAGGAGAGGCCCTGAGCCCGCCCCAGCCCAGCACCGCTGGGTTCCAAAAGGCCCCCATTCCTCGCGGCGCTGCAGTCAAGCCTGTCTTTAGAGCCCCTTCCTGGAGACTGCGTGCAGCCTGCTGAGGCCGCAGGACTTTTGTCAAGCGCTAAGGACCTAGCAGGAGGCAGAGTAAATGCAAACTGCATCCCGAGCCCGGCTCCCAAAGCTCCTCACAGAGGGACCAGGTTCTCTGGAGGAAGCGGGTCGCCTGGGGAGAGGGCAGCGCAGGCAGCACCGAGGCCACTGGAGCTGGTCCCAGCCCTGGCATTACTGCAGCCCTTTTCCCGCCACTATGCCGGGGCGCTCATAGTCCTGCGGGGAGCCAGTCCACACTGGCTTTGCTGCTGTTCCTGGGCAAAACTGGCGGGGCCTTGGCTGCCCACCAGCCAAGGGAGGGTCTGGGGAGAAAGCTCAGGTGTCCTCAGACTACCAACAGAGGGGCTTAGCCAGGGAGGGGCCAGCTCCTGCTTGGGGCCCGAGGGTTCCTCTGATCCGGCCCAGGCCGTCTGGTAGGGCTGTGGAAGCCACGGTGTGCACGCGCAGAGCATTTGAGGGGCCTGGGCATGGTGGGAAATAGACCCCGGGTACGCAGGGGCTGCTCTGAATCACTGGAAAGGCTGTCGAATGCGAGAAGGAATAAACCCCAACGGCGTCTGGGCTTGAACTGAGTGAAATTAACAATTACCGTGTAGTGTTTTTGTAAATGATCATATAAGGGAAAAAATTAAAGAATTAGATGAAAGTTATAGGGAGGTGGATTTGGGTTCATTGTAAGTAGACTTTGCCATGAATAAATGCTGCCTGGGGATCACTGCGTAAGCTCCTGGTCCACCCGGGTCCCACGTGTTGGAGTGGGGCTCAGCGACCCTCAGCCTAGCTGCTGCCCTGGAGCTGGATTTCAGTCTCTGGATGGGCCTTGCGTGCCTGCTGGCTCCCAGAGTTGCGAGAGGCCGGCTCCATGGTCCCCCAGCTACCTCCCGGCTGACTTTTCACCTTCCGCTCCCCTTTTCCTCGTGGTCTCGCCCCTACTACACCATCGTCCCCTCCCAAATCCCAGGCAGTGAGAAGATGCCCGGCATGGGGGGCAGCCGGAGCCTCCCTTTAGCAGCCAAAGTAGGAAGGGGGCTTAGGGAGCCTAGACCCAAACTTCATCCCCAGCTTTCTTCGGCGGACCTCACCCTCTCCTCCTTTGGTGGCATTATTAGCATCTATTGTCATATCTGTCTGATGCCCCACTTAACAATCTACAAATCGCTCCTGGGTCGGAGGCAGGACCCGTGCGTTTTCAGACATGCTTGCTGGGCTGTTCTAACTGCAGGGAAAAAGCTTACAAAACAACAGTTAATTTTAAAACGTTTCAAAGAAAGATATGTTTTAAAATATAAGTTAATAAAATAACACTCCCTTTTCCCTCCTGGCAGTGTTTTAAAATTATTGTTTGAAACAAGGTGTTAGTTTAAGAATGGTGTTTATAATTAACCTCATTTAAAAAGTAATATTTATTAAATTTTAATTGCAGAAGTGTAAGAAAACAAAATGGTTTTAATCCTACCACCCACAGATTAACACTTGTTGAAATAATGTCATTGTTTTTAAACTTTCAATTTTTTAGCTCAGTGAGAGCATTTTTAATTAACTCTCTTTCAAACTGAACCTAGATGCCTGTCAATATTTGCTCCTAACAATGCCAGTTAGTAAACGGACTGATTGTTTCTTTCATTTTTATTATGAGACATTTCAAACATATATTTAAAACGAAACCAGATAGAATAACATAAATGTATCCAGCTTCATTAACTATCAAAACTTAGGGTTAATCTTCTTCCCATCTGTAAATGAGCTGCTTTTTTGCATATGGTACAACAAAAAGAATGAGGGGAGGTTTTAGCCTGAGGAATCTCCCGTGGCAGCCTGTCCTTCCAGGTGAAGACCCTGAGATGGAGAGATGGATTGGGCAGAGCTTCCCAGGTGGGCAAACACCATTTTAAATACCTGCCTCCCTGCTAACTTACTGTGTAACCCTGGGCAAGTCACTTAACCTCTCTGAGCTCTGGTTTCCTCATCGAGAAAATAGGTTGTTTAATGACTAAAGTTACCTCATATGAGCTCAAATAATATTAACCCCCGTCCCCCGTCCCTTTAAGGTAGTATGTTGGATTAGAAGCATAAGAAGATCCAAACCTGGGTGTCCTCTTAGTCCAGTGTTTTTCCTGCCTTATGCAGTTTCCATCATCAACACTGTCTTTCTGTTGCCCTCATAACTTACCATTTAGAGCCAGGCTATATAATTAACTACTTCTCTATCCACCTCTTGGTACTTACCAGGCAAGCTTACCTGTCATTTCCAGCTATCAGCTATTTGTCAGGCATCAGTCACCCCCATCAACCCCCCTGCCATGCATTTCTACTGTTAATATCTGTATCTGTCTCCCAGAGCTCTCTAATCTGTCCCTCCCCGTGGCTGTTTTACATCTAGCCATCTACTTCTGTCTGCTCTCATTAAACTGCCTCCCCAAAACTGGCTAATTTATATTTCCGATTTTCTATTAATTATATGTTCTTCCTAACAATAAGAACTATTTACCCATTTGTTCATTATCTTTGTCATCTACTTTACCTTCCGTGTGTCCACCGTTCATCTCAAACTTCATCAAGCTATTTAGCAACTGACAAACAGTATATCCATATGTCTGGTAATGGTTATCTATTATCTTATTAGCTCTGGCTTTGTCTTCTCTCTGGGTCTGGGCCTCGGTTTCTGTAACTGTGAGATTGAATGACACAAATTCCAGGGTTTTTTCTAGCCCTGAGTTTCTGTGGCTCCTCTACATTCTACTTCTCTGTGTTTCTGTATACTCCCTCCTCCACATTCTCAGAGCTCACCACACAACCCCTGCCTATCATGATTTGCATCAAACTTTGTTGTTATTACTTAATTATCTGCCATGTCCAAACATCAATCTGTAGACCAGCAGCATGCATCTCTCAGGGAGATCTTAAAATACAGATTCCTGGGCCTCACTCAGGAGATTCTCTTAGGAAGTCCAGGATAGGGTGCAGGAAAAAGTTTAAAAACAGTTCTTTGGGTGATCATGATGAGTAACAGGCCTGAGCATCTTGGCTCTGGGAGGCAGAGGCCAAGCCTGTCTATTTCTCACAGGGCCCAGCTCAGTGCCCGGGATGGAGTAGATGCTCAATAAACATGTATTGAATTAATGAGCACATTTCTCTTTGCCCATACAAATACACACTAACTTTATCAATCATTCCCCTTGCCCTCTGCTGTCACTGCTCCCTCCCTGTCCCTCTCCTTCTAGCTTTCCCTTGTACTTTCACAGCTGATTGTTGATTTAAATTACGCATATACCAGTTTGTGGATAAAACTTCTCGGAGGGTTACTCAGATCAGTATGTGAGTGAACTCTTAATCCAGAGCTCAGAGGTCCGTGCACTCCCAAAACTTCAGCCAGGTGCTGGGACGTGGGCAAACTGGGTGACTATATATGTTTAGTGGGAGTGGGGTATTTGTGCTGGGATAGCCAGTGCCTCAATCTAGGAGGTGAGGGAAGAGCCCTGGGCAAGGGCTAGTTCTCCCTTCAGGTTCTAATGACTTGTTCCTCGCTGCTTCGGTGCCACCCTGTAGTATGACCAAGAAGGTACCAGTCTAAGCTTCAGTCCTGGTGGCTGGTTGGGCAGACCTGGGCCTGGGTCATTGCAGAGGCTCAAGTTTAATAAGTGTGTGTAATGGGTGTGTGCAACATGTGCCTGCCCACCATGTGGGGCACCAGCGGGCTTCATGTGATTGATGCCCAAAGGTCAGATGATAGCATAGGTACACATTGGATGCCATTAGGCAGTCACATGACATGGAGCGCAGCTTGCATGCTTCAGTGTGTGTTTGTGTGTGTCGGGGGTAGGGGTAAGTTAGTTTTAGGGGGAGTGAGAGAAAGCACCTGGTTGCTCCAGGCTGATCAACTGGTCAGTGTTTCCAGCTACTCCTTCTGCTCTGAAGAGATCAGCAGTTGTTTCTTGACCTTGTCTGGGTTAGAGTTTAGCTGAGCGGTGAGGGCAAAGGGTACAGAAACGTGGTCTGTGGCTCTGAAGATTGCTCACTGAGTGATGAAGGCTAAGTGCCAAGCTTGCACACTTGTGAAGCATGCACAGGATGAATGACTAGGGTCCCCTTGAGGTCACAGCTGTGGGCTGAGGGGTATCAGGATAGAAATGCTTGAGAAGATGGTTCTGGGAGGCCTCAGACCTGGAAGGCTTGGGGGGATGCTTAGGATCCTACGTTGGAGGGAAAGAAGGGGAGGGTTTGAGGCAGGCAGATGAAGATAGAGCAGGAGCTGTCAAGACCAGCCACCATCTTGGAGTCCAAGGCAGGGAGATCTTGGGAGGCAGGAGTTACAGTCACCTGCCTATGGCTTTTTCCCCTCAGAGGCATGGAAAGGAGGATTTGGGGGGTGCTTTCATGCTCTGGAATGTTCTGCCCTTAGAGGAATGGATAAGAGGGGGATATCCAAGTGACCTGAATTTTAGGAAGAAATCAAGAGACATTTGTTCCTAGCTCACGGTGTGTCCATATCTCTTGTCTAAGTCTTGGCTTTTCTTCAAGAACTTCTGCATCTCATGTTCTAGGAGTCCTGTGTGGGAGGATGAGGGGGAGATAAAGGAGATTAGAGTGGTTCTGTGAGGAGCTGGGACTGGGGACATGTCCTGAGGTAAATCTTATGATGTCTCCCTGAGAGAGAGAGAGGAAGGGTCCAGGCTGGGCTGAAAGAGGAGGAGACAGGGAGGCTTAGGGAGATTATGGTTATGGTTGGTGGGGAGCTGGAGGTGACCTCAGCTTACTGGGGTAAAGGTTGAACTTAGCATGGCATTGGGCTTGACCTCGAGAGTGGGAACAGCCCACATGATCAAATGATAGGAAATGGGTCCCCAGGGAACAGAGTAGGCTGAGGGGTGACTTGATTGATGTCTCCAGGCTCCTGTCCATTCTGGGATATTTGAAATCTTTGACAACAGGACACTTACTCACCTGAAAGTGTGCAGGGGCCTGGAGCCACAGACCTTTCCATTTGCAGGAGTGGTGAAGAAGAAGGCATCCAGACCTCGCTCATTCAAAATAGATTATTCCAAAGTAAAGTCTGATTAGTTCTGAAATATTGGCTGGAGCTGTAGTTTGCTTGTTTGTTAGTTCATTTTTCCCTTTGTTCTTGCATGCATGTCTTCATTCATTAATGCATACATTGATCAATCCTCTAGCAAATTGATTCATTCATCCATAGCAGTTTCACCTTCTTCATTCTGCCTGACTCAAGCCAACCCTTCTTCCGCCCAGCAGTAGGTCTCCCTCCTCCAACTTCCCCTAAAAGTGGCCAATCCAATTTACCATGTGGAATATTAAAAACTGGCCCTCTCGCAAAAGTGTCCACAAAACTAAGAAAAAGATCCCGTCTCTCTATCATTGAGCACTTCTCAAACCCTTTGCTGATTAGAATTCTGCCCCTCTTCATTTTCTCCTGTTTTCCAGGTCTGGCCCAGGTACCTCTTGCCTAGAGCATAGGCCTGTCCAGCCAGATGACTATATATGGAACATGTCCTCTGGGCAGGGCACTGGGACTAACATACCACTTTGGTTCTCCAGTCTCAGAGTCTGGTGAGGAGATAGATGTAAATAAGTAAATTAGTGCACAGTGGGAGTCACTGTTACTGAAACTGGGAAGAGGTACTAAGGAACTACAGGCAGGTGATGGGGCAGGCCCATCAAGGAACATCAGGTCAGTGTCTTGAAGGCTAAGGAGAGTATTCCAGGTTAGGTAACTCAGGAGAACAGGGACTTTTGGAAGGATCTGGCCTCTGAGAAACTGAGACGTTCAGTGAAGTGAGGATTTGGGAGACCACAAGGGACCTCTTGCTATAGTAGAGAGGTCAGAGTGGGCAAGGGGTCCTCCAGCCAACATTCCAACTGTACCTTGGGGCTTAGAGAGAGGTGAGTAGTGTGTTTGTAGTGTGTTTGGGGATGGGGAGGCATGTGCAGGACAGATCCAGCCTCCAAGCCACACCGTATGATCCAGCTCCTTTCTAGGGCCTGTGTTCTCTAGGGAAGGGGGTCTGGAGGATCCAGAGTTGCCTGTACGTTGGCGAGGTCATGAAATGTCACTCTCATCTCCTAATACCCTCAGAGCCCAGTTCCTTCTCTTTTACCAATTAAAAAATAACTACCATTATCAATAATCTATTAAGGAAAATTCAGAAAAGTAGAAAGAAGAAAGAAACATCACCCACACTTTGGGTACATTTCCTTCTAGTCTTTTTTCCCCGTGTGTAGATTTTGTTTTTCTATGGTTATGATCATATCATGCCAGCCCTGTGCATCCTGGCGTTTCCACTAATGCTATGAAGTCATAAGCACCACCCTGTTATTGCAGTCTTTGTAAACAGCATCTGGACACTCAGCCCAAGGCTGTTCTCCGGAAGATGGCCAGGCTGCACAGGGAGAGGGTTTATGTCCCTGCTTCTAGAGAGATGCCTACTTGACCCCAGTATTTTTCATGGAGAAAATACTCAGAATCACCTTTCACTTGGGTGCCCTAGGAAGCTGCCTCTGGCCTATCCTGTGCCTGAAGTCGCCATCAAAAGCTTTCCTTCTTTGAGCCAGTATTGCTAGACAAGGGCAGCATGCTGGGCCCATCCCACTACAGGCCAATGTGACCGTCAGTCTCCTTCCTGAAGGACACTTGGAAATGTGTGTGGAAGGAGGAAGGTACAGAAAAGGGCCCTTGGTCCCTGGTACTGCCTGCATCACCTGACGGTCACCTTCGGCCAGCCCACTTGGGCTTCTCAGGAATGACGCCCCGGCCCTGCATCCGGCCCTGAGTCACGCGCAGGAGGCAGGGTGAGCTCACCCGCCCACTGGCTGGCACAGTCACAGCAGGCTCCAGGGTGGGGGGCAGGGGCCAGGCTGCTGCCAAATGGTTGTGCTGAGAACCACCCAGGGTCCAGGTGGCCCTGCGCCCAAAGATAGGTGGGCTTGGAGTCCAGCAGCCTGTGCCCAGAGCCTCCGCCATCCTCCACGGCCAGCCTAGGTGAGATATGCAGGCTATGGGTTTGGAAATGAGGGGAGAATCCCCTTGCCCTCACTCCATCCATCGAGGCCGGGCACCAACCCTTCCTGGGCCAGCTTTCCAGCCCCTGGCTGACTGCTCTGCAAGCACTCAGTGCCAGCTACCCCCATCCCCGTGCCAGTGCTCTAAAATCAGTGCTCTCAAACCAGGGCGGATGGCACAGTGGAAGTCCTGGCAAGAAGAGACTGTGAGGGGAGGTCCTGGGGTAGGTGGGACAGAGAGGACTGCCTGGGAAGGGTGTAGGGGCAGCACCTCCTGGGCATGAAACCATCTGCAGGGCACAGGGGCCAGGTCTGCCTCTGGATGCACTGCTTGGCCTTGTGGCTAAGGCCTGTGCTTTACCCAGTTCTCTAGGAGCAGGGCCTGGACCTAGCAGTCTTTCTGAGGCCTGCCCTCAGCCCTGCCCAGGGTTCAAGGATCTCCCCTCAGCATCATTGCTGCTGCCAAAACTAAGAGGCTACCCACCATTCCTCACTCGCAACTCTGCCACGCAGCACCGTCTGCACAGCTGCAGTTGGCCACACGTACTTGCTTTTGAATGTGCTGTCATTTCCTGGAAACCGTCTGGGCCTTGGAGCCTGCCCTCTGCACCTCCTCCCTCCGGGGCCCTCTGGAGCAAGAATCCAAGAGGTGCCCTGGCGCTGCAAGAGTCCCCAGAACATTTCTTCTATGCATGAAGGACTGAAGCCCTGAGGGGGAAGGGACTTAGCTGAGAATCAGTACCCAGGATCCTCCTGCCAACACTGAAGACGGTGTGGGTCTGGCCTGACTCTGCAAAGCCAAGTAAAGAACCACGGAGTCAGGGAGAGTTGACAGATGAAGGCTTTCTCCACAGCCCACAAGCACTAAGACCAGTCCAGGAGCCAGGACAAGCCTCCCAGATTATGCATGAGAGGACATTAAGGGCTGTGTCCTGGACACTGAACAGATACTGGAGGAGGAGGGAAAAGAGGCTCCCTGGAGGAGATGGCTTAGAACCATAGACCTGTCCTCTGCCTCATGCCTCCTCCAACATGGAGGATGGTTGTCCAGTTTCTGTTTGAACCCCACCCCGTACCTTGCCAGGGCTCTCACTGCCAGACACAGAAGAGGGGGCTCCCTGGGTTCAAAGTGGAGCTCGCTTCTGTCCCCTGGGCTTCTCCTGACTGTTCCTTGTGTGACCTGTTCCCACATCTGGATGGGCTGCAGGAGCCAGTGCTGTGGGGACAGAAGGTCTAGAGCTGCCCGTGAAGGGCAGAACACTGCCCTCAGACCCGCCTCCTCCCTGTCCTTGTCTGTCCAAGGAGAATGAGGCCTCACTACCCTGAGGAGCTGGCACCTGAGGGACAAGGCCCCCCACCTGCCCAGCTCCAGCCTCTACAGCTCCACTTCTGATGAGGGGTGGGAGAGAGCTACATGAGGTTGCTAAGAAAGCCTCCCCTGAAGAAGGAGACCACACAGTGTGTGAGGTTGGAGTCTCTAGCAGCGGGTTCTGTGCCCCCAGGGGTAGTCTGGCTGTCCAGGCACTGCTCTTGGTATAAACACCACCCCTGGTTATGAAACCATGCCCACTCTGCCTGTGTATGGGAAAGAGCATGGGGCTGGCCCATGGGGTGGTGTCCACTTTAGGCCCTGTGGGAGCTCATGGGAACCCACGCAGTGGGTCATAGGCTTCCTCATTTACTACTCACATCCACTCTGTGAAGGAACGATTATGATCTCTCCCCTAGAAACTCGTGGAGTCCCAGGTCTGCCAGCTTCCAGAGCCTGTGCTCCTCCACCTTGGCTTGGCTTTGCTGGGGCTAGAGGAGCTGGGATGCGCAGCAGCTCTGTGACCCTTTGTTTGAGAGGAACAGGAAAAACATCCTTCTCTCTGGCCCACTGTGTCCTCTTCCTGCCCTGCCATCCCCTTCTATGAATGCTAGACCCATGGGGGCAGCTGGCCAGAGGGGACCCTGACCTGGGGGCCCTAACCCTATGTAGCCTTGGTCTTCCCATCAGGCTCTCAGCTCGGCCTGAGTGTTGAGGCCCCAGTGGCTGCTCTGGGGGCCTCCTGAGTTTCTCATCCGTGCCCCTCCCTCCCTGGCCCAGGTGAAGGTGTGGTTCCAGAACCGGAGGACAAAGTACAAACGGCAGAAGCTGGAGGAGGAAGGGCCTGAGTCCGAGCAGAAGAAGAAGGGCTCCCATCACATCAACCGGTGGCGCATCGCCACGAAGCAGGCCAATGGGGAGGACATCGATGTCACCTCCAATGACTAGGGTGGGCAACCACAAACCCACGAGGGCAGAGTGCTGCTTGCTGCTGGCCAGGCCCCTGCGTGGGCCCAAGCTGGACTCTGGCCACTCCCTGGCCAGGCTTCGGGGAGGCCTGGAGTCATGGCCCCACAGGGCTTGAAGTCCGGGGCTGCCATTGACAGAGGGACAAGCAATGGGCTGGCTGAGGCCTGGGACCACTTGGCCTTCTCCTCGGAGAGCCTGCCTGCCTGGGCGGGCCCGCCCGCCACCGCAGCCTCCCAGTTGCTCTCCGTGTCTCCAATCTGCGTTTCTGTTTTAATTTATTTTCCAGGCACCACTGTAGTTTAGTGATCCCCAGTGTCTCCCTTCCCTATGGGAATAATAAAAGTCTCTCTCTTAATGACACGGGTATCCAGCTCCAGCCCCAGAGCCTGGGGTGGTAGATTCTGGCTCTGAGGGCCAGTGGGGGCTGGTAGAGCAAATGCGTTCAGGGCCTGGGAGCTCGGGTGGGGTACTGGTGGAGGGGGGCAAGGGTAATTCATTAACTCCTCTCTTTTGTTGGGAGACCCTGGTCTCTACCTCCAGCTCCACAGCAAGAGAAACAGGCTAGACATAGGGAAGGGCCATGCTGTATCTTGAGGGAAGACAGGCCCAGGTCTTTCTTAACATATTGAGGGGTGAGAATCAGGCCCAGGTGATTCAGTGGGAGACAGAGAGTGCTTCCCTCTGCCTAGAGACTCTGGAGGCTTCTCCAGTTGAGGAGAAACCAGAGGAAAGGGGAGGATTGGGGTCTGGGGGAGGGAACACCACTCACAAAGGCTGACGGTTCCAGACCGAAGTCGTGGGCCCACCAGGATGCTCACCTGTCCTGGGAGAACCCCTGGGCAGGTTAAGACTGCAGAGACAGGGCTTAAGGCTGAGCCTGCATCCAGTCCCCAGTGACTCAGGGCCTCCTCAGCCCAAGAAAGAGCAACGTGCTGGGACCTGCTGAGCTCTTATGTTCACCTGCCCTTCTGTTTGTCCCACTTGTCAGGATGAAGGTTTCCTGACAAGCATATCTGCATTCCTAAGTCTTTCCCTTACGACATCCAGACCCCTCTTTCTTCTTCACCTCCCATGTGCTCATGAAACCTCTGCTCTTTGGCCTCCATGCCACCATTCTGCTGGTGCTGACAGTCACCAACTACAGTCACTGGCCACTCCCTTGTGGCCAAACTCAACCACTTCCTGTCTGGGTTCGCCTGCTCCCTGATCTGTTGGCCATGCCCTCCTGGATTCTCCCACCCTGCTCTGCCTTCATTTCGGTAGCTCTGACTCCTCCTCCAGCCTGAGCTCATTCAGTGTCATCCATGCCTTGTTACCTCTGGCCACACCCAGGTCAGTCCTTGCTCTCCCTGCCTCCTCATTGTGCCCTCTGCCTCGGGGGCTCACATCCACTTCCAGGATTTCTCTTTGGCTCCCTGGTCTGTGTCTTTAGCTGACCTCTGCTGAGCTGCAGATCCATCAAGCCAGCTGCCTGGTCCACCCCCTGCCCCTCAGCACCTCAAAGCCAATACATCCACAGCAGGACTCACCTCCCCATCTGTGCTTCTCCAGGATCATCCACCTCGGCAAAAAGCATTAGCCATGTACACAGTTTCCCAAGCTACAGGAAACCTGGGAATCTTCCTCAAGCTTCCTCTCCTCTTCCCCAGCCCCATCCATTCCCATCTGGTGGGTTGGGTCTAGACTGGCTTCCCAACCACACCTCCCTAGTGCAGCTCCCCCGCTGCCCCCCTGTCCAGCTCCTGCCAGTGGCCTGGCCTGGGCCCTGCTCCTCTAGGGAGATTTCTGTGAATGTCAAGGATGAGGCCCACTTCAAAGGAGGCCCTCCATGCTGCAGCTAGATTTCTCTTCCTTGCACCCAAACAGGGCAGAGTCACCCCCTTCTGAGCCCCTCTGCCCCTCTTCTTGCCTTGCTCCTGGTACCCTTTGCTTCAGCATCCCCATCCCTGTCCCTGAGGGAGCCACAGGTTTTCCCTGTGCTGTGCCTTCGCTCATGCTGTTCTTCCCACCTGGAATGTTGGGTGCTTGATCAATGTTGAACTCACTGGAAAGATGTCAGAGGCCCAGCCTTGCTGCCTGGGCCACATGCAGGGATCCAAGCACATAAGGTCGTTCTGCTGGGAGCACAGACCCAGATCCCACTCGCACTCTCAGTGTCTCCCCTCTGCCTCTGCCCACCTCACTTGTGTCCAGTCAATGCTAGAAACCAAAGGGCTTTGTCCCATCCCAACACCCCTCTCCCTCCATCAGTCAGGAATACATTCTGCGCATCTTGAAAGTCCTAATCCAGATTAACCCACATGGCGACCCTCACAGGTGGGATCACTTCTGGGAGCACACATGCCCAGGTGTGGAAGGAAGGTGGGAGGAAGAGTCATCCTTTTGGCCCCAGTGGGGGACAGAGACGGGTGAGCTGTTCCTCTCAAGATCCTGCCTCACTTGGTACGGGGAGGGGGTCCAGGAAGATCACAGCAGAGCACCCCCTGTCATCCGAATAAAGGGTTGGAAGGGATCCAAGGAAACCTGCCAATCTCCTGAGGCCAGGCCTGCAGGGGGCGGGGCGGGGAGTCCCTGCCGCACTCCCATCCACCCCCCATGTTGTGCCTCTCCCTGCAGACGGTAAATATTGGTGTTGTGACTTCATTAATAAAGGCTTCTGTGAGCCTGAAAAACATGGAATCAGGATGAACTATTTTCTGAGCTGCGGGCTTGCCAGGTTTGCTAATTTGGGAGTTTTTGGGCCCTCTCCAGGGAACAAACCAAAGTCTCTCTCGAAGAGACACAGATGCAGCCGAGAAGAGAAGAAGACGAGGACTGCTGCTCCCTTCCCTCCCCCAACGGCTCCTCCCACCTGGGGAGCAGGGGCCCTGCAGAGGGTGAGGACCCACGGACACTAGCTTGCTGGTGGCCTCCGCATGCAGGCACTGCGTGGCCAGGCCTTCCCCGAGGGGGCCCAGGTCAGCCACTCCCCTCAGCTGGGCTGGCCTCCTGGGCCCTGCAGAACTTGTGGGCTGAGGTATCATGAACACCTGTAGGAGCTCCAAATTGTGCGCGGCTGAAGTAGAGGGAGCTCAGGGGGCCTGTTCTGAACCTTGGTGGCCTCATCCACACCTTCACCTTCGGGGACTGATCTTTGCATATCCTCTTGTCCGTGGAACTTTCCAGGACTCATCCCCACGGCCTTCGCAGCAGTACAGCTCACGCTCCTAGCATTTCTGCACTTGGTTTGCACCAACTCCTCCTCACACGTGCTGGGACGGCTTCCCGGGAGGTATCAAGGCGCCCTGGCTAAGTGAACCAGGCTCTGTCCAGAGGGAACCGGCCAAGGCCCACAGGCCTCTGCTATAGCCCCGCTCCAGGGCATCCCTGCAGGCAAGGGGAGAGGAGGGGAGGGGCGGCCAGCAGGCTGAGCGGTGCAGGCCCAGCCAGCTTTCCTGTCAGACGGGCGCTGCCAAGGCGGAGCCAGACATCGGAACAGGTTTAACCAATTACCCGAGCGCCCCATCTGCTGTCTAGGGTGTGTGTGAGGGTGAGTGCATGTGAGGGTGTTTGGAGTGTCTGGGAGGGCTGTGGGCGTGCGCGTGAGTGTGACTGTGTGGGTGCCTGTGGGCGTTCGGCTGTGCATGTGTGCGGCTGTGCACGTGTGCCGTCTGTGGCTGCGTGGCCCGGTCATGCCCCCTCATTTCTTCAAAGCTGTGGCTACGGCTTACAGTCTTCCTGTCCCCCAGATCTTGGGGTCTGCATGGACAACCCACCTAGCATCCCAGCCTCTCATTCCCTCATCTCCCCCTCACCACCCTCTCTCAGGGATGATCAGAGCCCAGAATGGGGCCTTCTCTCAAATCACACATTCAGATGTCTTCCCGTCGAACCCTGAGCTCTTCCCATTCGCTGGCTCGCTCCTTTCCCTCTGCGGCAGTGTGGCACCTTGTGGGGGCCCCTAGGCCACAGCCCCGTCTGCTCTTTCCGACACACCCGTGTCCCACTATTCCTTGGTTGCACCTGTCTGGCAGAATTGAAACCCTGCTTGAACCTGCTTCTTCACCCGCCCGTGCAGTTGAGTCCATGAGGACAGCAGCCAGGTGTGCGGGATGGCGCCCCTCGATGTTTCAGGTCCCAGCCTCAGCTGAGGCCTTGCACTGTTGAAAAGTCCTCTGCTGCCCTCCCTCCAAACCTCTCTTCCCCCTGACTGAGCAGAGGGCCTTACTCCCACCTTCAGAGACAGTCCTGGAAGGGGACACCTTTGCATCGGTCAGATGGTACCTTCAAATAGAGCACTTGGAGAGTTTACTACAGGAACAATTAAATTTTGGGGAACCCACAGGGATGGTGCAGTACCCCAGAGCTGGTAACAATGGGGAGCCCATATGGCCCTGAGGCCTGAAGAGGAAGGACCAGCGGCAGCTACTGGAATCTGGAGGAGTTGGCTGGAGAGGGCCCCCAGTAGGAGCTGTAACCTTCGGTACAGAGAGGCCCAGAGATGGCAGGAGGGACAAGGAGGGAAAAATCCCCCAGTGTCACTCCTCCAATCCCCCAGTTTCCTGCTGGGACTCCTGGTGGTGGAAGCCAGCCAGCCAGCCCTTAGCTTCCAGGGACAGAGCAGGTGGACAGACACAGAGTGGATCTGGAGGGGCGGGGGCTCCTTACCCTCAACCCCACGCTGCCTGCAGCCAGCCCATCTTCTCCACCTGCCTCCTGTAACCACCCGCCACTTTCTCTCCTTCTGGCCCAGGAGAACCCCACCCCTAACCCCCACCTCCAACCTGGGCTTCAGAGTCTCCCCGCCTGGAGCAGCTCACTGCTAGGCTGTTCTTCCTCTTTCTGCGACAGTCTCTTCTGATTTTTGCCTGAGGGTCCACCTTCTAAGCACCCCCTCAGCTCCATGTCACAATGCCCCACTTCTGCCCATCAGCTAAATTTCATGAAGGAATTAGCTACGCCGGCCATCCACGGGAGTCCTACTGATTTCTCAACCTGTGAAGATCTGTCTTTTGCCCTGACCACATCCCACTGAGGCCCTTCTCTCTGGGTCCTCCATGGGGCCCGCCTTGGTCCGTGTCTCCCTTCACCTGTCTGCCTCAGTGAGGTACGTGGAAGCCCCTTCTACCTGGAGCACTCCCATCAATGTCCTCTGGAATACCATGCCCTCCCTGCCTTCCTCGCCTCTTGCCTTGGTGTGCTGGGGCCCCACGACAAAGCACCTCAGACTGAGTGGCTTCGACAACCAAAATTTATTCCCTCCCAGCACCGGAGGCTGCCAGCCCGAGGTCAGGGGTTGGCAGGATGGGTTTCTTCTGAAGCCTCTCTCCTTGGCCTGTGGACGGCGCCTTCGTCTTCACAGGAGCTTCTTCCTGTAGCGTGGCTGCATCCCAATCTCCTCTTCTTAAAAGGACATCAGTCATTTTGGATTCTCATTTGGATGAGAGCCCACCTTAATAACCACATTTTAACTTAATTACTTCTGTAAAGACCCTGTCTCCAAAGACAATCACATTCTGAGGCACGAGGCATTGGGACTTCAACAGATGACTTCTGGAGGATGCAGTTCAGCCCTGACATATCCCTTGTGGCTGAGCTTCCTCGTCTCTGCCCAGGCCTCAGAGGTGGGGCTCCTCAGGGCTCCGTTCCAGTCCTCCTCTTCTCACCCCACCTCCTTCGCCTGGGTGGCCATCTCTGCTCCTCCAGCTCCAGATGCTCCCTAGACATGGATAACAGACACATCCACATTTCCCATCCCTACCTGTCTCCTGACCTCCCGACCAGCAATTCCTCATCTCTTGGTGTCCACCTGGTTATCTCCCAGGAGCCTCTGATGCCTTGGAAATTGGAATGCATCCCCTTTCCTGTGGGTTTGTTCTTCCTTCTCTGTGCCTTAGCTCAGAAATGGCCCCTTCTCTGCTGCCTACCGCAGGAACCTACGGTCATCCCTTACTTCTCTCTGCCACCCTCACGGAGAGCTGAGCAGTCCTAAATCTTCACTTCTCTCCTTCCCCATCCCCATCCCCACCCCACCCCACCACGTGGCTCAGGCCCCATCTTCCTCACCATGGCCGCCGCAGGCCTCACCCAGTCTCCCCAACAGCCTCACTGTGTCCATTCCACCCGCCACTCTGCAGCCAGGTCACTCCACTTCTCTACTTAAAGCCTCAAGGGGGGGCTCTCTGCTGGCTTTGGCCCGGCAGCACCTGGCCACACCGCCGCTCCTGGGTCTCCTCTCTATTCTCTAATGACATTGAGCTGCTTCAGGGCCCTGCAGTACTGTCCCTCCTCTGTCATGCTAACATGTGAAGAGGAGGAGAACCAGCATCCGTTGGCCTGGGATGGTGGGCTGGCCCCTTCCCTCACTTCCCCATGGGTTTACATGGGGTCTTCTAGGAGAGGGTCTGGTGGTCTGGGGCCTGTCTGTCCATTTGTCCATCTTCTCTTTTCCTTTGCTCTCTTCTCCACCGCTCCCTAAGGCCCAGGGAACTGGGGTGGGCCCCAGATTCTTGCTGTGGCTGAGGAGGTGTCCTCGTGCGGAAGGGAAGGAGCGACTGGCCTTGGCCTTAGGCAAGGCTGCCAACGGCTGCCTCAGTGTGAGGGGTGGAGAGTGAACACTTTTCAGCCACTGCCCGGAGAGACTCTCGGTTCTTCAGGGAAGGGTGGACATGCAGGGGTGAGGCCTTGGAGGAAGTAGCTGAGGCATTCCTGTTTTGGGAGCTAATTGGTGGCAGAGGGATGGCCAAGATGGTAGAAGCTGCAGCAGCTTTCGGGAACTGAGGGAGCTATGAAAATGAGGCTAGGTCCCTGGGGCATCAGGAAGGGTCACTTATCGTGGCACCCATCCCCTCACATTCTGACTCTCCTTCTAACCGTGGCCTGAGTGAGAGGAGGGAGGTCCGATGGGCCAGGCAGCGGGGGATGGGGCAGGGGAGGCCACATTCCTGGAGTGTTAATGATCTCTGGTCTGGGCAGGAGCTGAGCCCCCAAACCAGCTAAAAACAACAAACAGCTTCCAGGAGGGATTTGTGTCTGTCCTGAGAGTCAAGGATTTCCGCCTGACCGGATGGAGGCTGTGGCCTGTGGAGCTCTTAGCAAAGAAATTCCCCAGAGACCAGCATCCTCCTGGCCCAGAGGCATCACTTTGAGAACAGCCCTCTCCCCTATCCCTTTCTCTCCTCGCTCTCTAGTGGGGAAGGGTCCAGCACCCAGGAGGGGAGGCAGGCCCTTCCCCACACACCTGGGAGCGGGAAGAGGAGTCTGGGTGCATTCCTCCTCCAGCTTCCATCCTTACAACAGTCCAGCGAGTGATGCTGTTCTTGACATTTTATAAATAAGGACACCAAGGCTCAGTTACAGTAGATGTCAATAAACGTCTGACCAAATTGATAGGTGAATAAAGGAAGTGTCTGGCTGGAAGCTCCAGTCACGCTGGGCCGAGCTGCAGCTGGAACTGGGGTCTATCTGAACCCAACCAGGACGGCTTTCCACCTCCCTGCCTGCTTCTCTCTGCAGGGCTGGACTTGAGAACTCTGGGGGCTGCCTGGAAGAAGAGGAACCATTGCTATCAGGAGATGCCCAAGTCTTAGCCCCAAGGGATAGTGGAGGAGTTAAGGGGCAGACCTCTCAGGGCTGGTACCATACACACTGCAGCCATGAAGCACCTTTCCACTTGGCTCAAACCTTCCCTCCCTGGGAGGCCTCTCCTGGCCCCAGGTGGTCCAGGAATAACCCCCTCCGGTCTCCCAGCCTCATCGATATAAACAGTATGGGAATCTACCAAAAGTCTTATTTACTCACGTTCCTCGAGGGCGGGCTCCTTAGTGAGTGCTCAATAACAGCTCTGTAAGGGGATTCCTGCAGAATTTCACCCTCCTGTGCCCTCACATGGTCTCCATCCTTTCCTCTTCCCTTCCCTCTGGGCCTCCCAGCTGGCCTGATCCAGCCTGGAACCTAGGTCTGCACCTTCCTTGGGGGGGTCTTCCCACAAAATCCTCAGGCAGTCCTTCCCTTTTCCCACTGGGTTCCATACACCACTCCCCTTCCCACCCACAATTCACAAAACCACACCCTGACGCTTTAAATCCTGTATTTATTGCCTGAAGCTCATTAGTATTACACAAATCACATAGATTGAGAAATTTTCTGAGAAGGTTAAAAAGACACTGCAAAGGCCCCTGGGAGTGGCTGAGGCTTGCGTGTGGGGGCCTCACTCTCACTAGGCCAGGCTTGAAGATCACCCTGGGTCTGTCTATGGGCCTTTTTCCTTCTCTAGGCTCCTGCCCTTCTCCCAGGCCAGAGGCCAGAACACGAAATAAGTTGGCTCATAACCAGGAGTGAAAGGGGTCCGTCGGCCAGCGTGACTCCATGGCCAGCTTGACATCTTGCTCCCTGCACCCTCACATTGCTGTCTGGAAATGGAAGAAGGGCATCCCCAAGCCTGAGGGAATGTTTGAAGTGATCAGCGGAGGGCCAGGCAGGGACACCAGGGATGGAGAACCACTGCAGGTGTGGGTTGTGTTCTGGCACAGCTGGCCAGCCCTGCCCTGACTGTGGGTCCAGGCTCAGCCTCCGCCCCAGGCATGAACCAATCTGCGCCTCAGGTCTCCCTTCCTCTGGCCTCAGCAGAGTGGGGCATGGGTGCTGGGTGAAGGTTTCCCTTCATGGGGCTTTCCAAAGCCAGACCAGGGCCTACTGGCATAGCCCACTGTCCCTCTGTCACCCTCACCCTGGGCTATCTGGATCCTTTGCCACTGCACCGCCACAGAAGCAGACCCCTTGGCTCACCTGAAGCTGCATTTGGGAGCATGACAGAAATCATCCAGGAGACAAAGCAAATAAATTACGAGATGCTGAGGCTCCAGGCTGGGCTAGGGCACCCATCTCTGCCAGGCCTCCGGCAGGCGCAGGCTCGGGGAGGGGCGGTGGGGAGGCAGTTTTGGTCCCAAGATAAAGTGCACGAGGATAAGAGCCTATGATAGGTAGGAGCAAGGTGAGCCTGAAGTGAGCTTTTCAAAAGAGGACCCAGACATGCCAGCCCTAGTCCAGGCCTAGAGACCCGCATAGTGCAACAGTCACTGGCATATTCACATTATGGTGTGATTGGCTCAAAAAGGCCTGGCCCTCCAACACCATGGCACCTCTACTCCCCCGCTGTTTTGTCCTCCAGGTTTGTCCCCCTCCTCACGGGCAGCAGGTGGGCTGCCCCTCAGGGCAATGTGCTGCAGAGCCAGCTGGTGGGCACCAGCGGCTGTCAGAGAGGCAACGGCCATGCCCACAGAAGACCCGCCTCAGCACACTTCCGCTGCCCTAAGATGCCGCCATGCACCAGCCTCTTCCTACACATGAAGGTTCACCTCTGGCCTAAATCTCCCCTGAGGTGGAGTCCCCGGGGGAGGGAGGCTCAGGGCTGCAGGTGGAGGCTTCCATCCTAGGTGGGGTCAGGAGGGGGCCGCACTCAGGCTGGAGCTTCCCCCTGGTTTGGGCCTTTCAGATGAGGCGCCACCCTGCTCACACCCTCCCCAGGCTCTGCTTCCCTCTGTACAGCTCGCTCTTCCTTCCTGGTCTGCAAATGGCAGGGAGATGGGAGCCAGCAGCAAGGGGCCTCTGAGGCTGCAGAGTGAGAGGCGACACGCAGGTATGGCCCCACCATCAGGCCCAGGCATCTATGTCACCTCCTCCTCCAACTGTAAAGTGTTTGGCAAAGGTCAACTGCTCCCGGGATATGGGGTCACATACAGAAGGCAAGGTCCAGGTTCTGAGGCCAACCGCTGGTCCAAAGGGGCCTGCACCCTTCCCAGTCCAGAGTCCACACTGGGGACATGCCCAGGATGACCAGCATCTGAGCAGGACAGGCAAAGATGAGGTCTTGCTGGAGGAGCCAGTGGGAACCCCTTGATCCAGTCTTCTGGTTTCAGACAGGGAGTGGAGGCTCAGAGAAGGGAATGAACTTGTCCGACATCTCAATGCTATTTAGTGCCAGAGCCAGGGCCCACTGCTCCTCGGTTGATGCTGCTTCTCTGATAGGTGTCTAAGGAGCTGGCCTAGGCTTTCTCAGGCATGAGACCTTCCTGCTTAGAAAGGGATGGGATGGGGCAGGCAGCCTTGGTGGCTGGAGAAGCTCCCCAGAAGGCAGCCAGCCCAGTTCCAGCCCCACTCTCAGCCCGAGTACCCAGCATCCAGCCTGGGGCCTGGAAGGAGGATCTTCTTGAAGAAGCCAAGCGCAGGTCCACGGTTCCTGCCAAGCACCATTCCTTCTTGGGGCTTCCTGCCTGGAGCTGGGGTCGCTTCAGGGGCCCTGAATCAGTGAGAGCTCCACAAAGGGGGACTCTAGCTCCAGGGTCACCCAGTTTCACTCAGAGGGACTGGTTCTGCAGCTCTGGAATGGATGTGGCCTGGCTACATTCAGAGCCAGCTGCCCACAGAATCTTGCAGAGGACTCCAGTGCTCCCTGATTCCCTGGGCCACTTCCTGAGGACCTAGTCACGGCTAGTTCATCCTGTGGGGTGCAGACCACCTTCTCTCCCCTCCCCACGCCAGCCTAGGGAGTCATCTGGGCTGGTCATTGTAATATCCTAAATTTATCAGCCTGGCCACCAAACCAACCCAACCCCAGGCCTAATCTGGCTCCCCCCACCTGTCCTCCTGCCACTTCTGGTCAGCTGAAACTAAGGCTCAGATTTGATTCTGATAAAAAATAAAAATAAAAAAGAAACCAAAGTATAAAAGGATTCTAATTCTACCCCATGGGCACTCTACAATTTTTCAGCTTCACACATAATTGTGCTGAGTGGAATTCTGACAACCCCACGTAAGGCCCAGAAATGCACTTGATTATTTTTTTGTAGGAAATGTGTTAGAACTCCTCTCTCTATGTTAAAATGTGAATGGTCAGTCTCCCTCCACTGCAGGTGAAGCACTCTCCCAGGGGGCCCAGGACTGCTGGGGTCGGGGTGCTGCTCCTTGCAGGTGCAGCCGTGAGTCTACAGCCCTGCCCCTCAGCTCCCCGGCTGCACAGTGCTCCATCCCCAGGCCGCTGACCACACTCACAGCCCCTTGTTGTACACCACTGTCCGGCTGCTCGTGGCCTGGGCTATCTCCGGCTCTAACTGGGATGTTTCAATCTGCAGAGAGAGAATAGAGAGGAAAAGTGGGGGAGTGGGAAGGGGCAAATAGTGGGGCTGGGAGCTGCAGTGAGGACCACCCTGGGCTCCAGAGCCCTGCCCCTCTGCACCCCCATGTCCACCCCAGCCAGGGCTCACGTGCCCTACCTAGTGACACATCTTCCTTCTCCACTGCCCTCCCGCCACGGGGCTCAGAGCATCCCTTCCAGCCCAGACCCAGCCTCTTTCTTTTGACGGTGTGTCCACGTGGGTGGACATCCTACACATTGGCCTCTGAGTTCTGCATCTCCCTCACCTCCAAGAACCATGTCTGCCGCACTGCAGACCCCCCACAGCCCCCCACAGGGCCATCCCCTGGACCTGATCACCACCCAGGGCTGCCCCACCTCCTTCCATCCAAACGCCACCCTCCTGGGCTCCTCAGTCCCCTGTCTTTCTAGCACCCCACTCACTCCTGCTTCTCTGTTTCCAGTCCCCTAGACCTCAGCACCCACACTCCCACCACTCAGTCTTTCCATCTTCCCCTGCAACCCGGACTCCAGGGGCCATCCCTTCAGCTACTCCCTAGCCCAAGGGTCCCTCCCATGCTGCTGGCAGAAGCCCTGCTTTGGAGAACCCCGCCATGCACCCCACTCCTACTTGAACCTGACCATGTAATGGAGACCCTCAAAATTCCCTGTCCTTGACTTTGGCTGGACCCCCAACCAGTGGACAACCACCCTGCCCCTGCCCCCATAACCAGGTCAGCTCCCTTGCCCACTCTCCAGAGGCAACCGGACACCTGCTCTGCTCTCCTCTCCTCAGCCACCCCAACCCCTGTTCCCACGCATCCCAGGCAGGGGAGACTTCCTCTTATTCAGGGAAAAAGCTGAAGGTGTCAGAGAACCCCTCAGCTTCTCATCATCAAACACGCTGCCTCCCGTGTCCATGCACGGCTTTCCACCTGCCCTCCTCCTACCCCACAGCTGCCATCCCTCCCCTCACAGGACGGGACCCCACCTGGCTCCACCTCCCCTGTCCACTCCGGGGTCCCCTCCTGGGTCATCCTCCCTCTCTCCCACTTTTGCCCATTAGTGTTCCACACACAGGAACCTTCTCTGATGACACCTCCCCTTCATCCCGAGGCAGGCCCAGCTACTACCTGGTCTCTCTCCTCCCCAGCAGCTACGTTTCTTTAAAAAACTTAGTCTACACTGGCTGTGTCCACCTCCTTCCCTCCCACTGACTTTTCAACCCACAATAAATCTGGCTTCTGTTCTCACCACACTCCAGAAAAATCTCTCTCTCCAAGGTCACTGCCACCCCCAACTTCACGACACCCACTGCATGGTCCTTGGGGTCGTTGGGGCTGGGCCTGGCTGGACCCTCTTCTCTGCACATGCCCTGGGTTACCCCCACACCAGAGTTCTCCAGCCTTATTTCTCCCTGGAGCCTCAGGTTCACAGCCGTCTGCCTGCCAGACTTTGCTGTGGACGTCTCACAGGCGCCTGAACTTAACCCACCTGAAATGGAACTGAACCCGCCCTCTCCCCCAGGCCCACTCAGCTCTCCATCTCGGGAATGACACTGCCATCCAGTGATGCTCTGCCCAAAGACTCTGGGGCCTCTTTGCGTCCTCTCCCCATCCCTCCCCGCAAGGTCTCATCCAGCCCAGTCCGTCCCCAACCACAGCCAGTGCTGGCCTTCTAAACTGCAAGTCTTCCTATGCCTCTCTTCACTGTGAAATGGCTCCATGGCACCCTGATCCTCAGGGATCAAGTCAGACTCCTGTACCACCCTGCCCCTTAGACTGGAGACACAGGGCACATGGACTGATTTTGGTTCCTGGCACACCCTGGGCTCTGTCCCCACTCCAGTCTTTGCCTGAGTTGTCCAGAGATGCCCCGTCCTACTTCCATTCCTGCCCCCACTCTGCTCTCCCGTCTTCAGCTCATCATCTTTCTTGTCTCAGCTTTAGACACCTTCCCTCCCCCAGGCTGGGCGTGGCCACTTCTGTGGCCCCCATAGCTCCCTGAACTTCTCATATCCCCACCTCTCCACATTAGATCACAAGCTCCCTGAGGCAGCGGGCGTGCGGATCTGGCTCGCCCCTGCGTTCTCAAAGCCTAGCACAATGCTGGTCCACGGTAGGTGCTCCCTCAGTGTGGAATATATGGGCAGAAAGAAAAGAGCCAGTAAGCACTGGAAGACGGGATCCCCCTGGAGGTACCACATCAGCCCCGATGTCGGGCTTTATCTCCAGGGACTGAGCCCATGGGAATGCCTGAACCCCTAACTTGAGGGGGGCAGGTGAGAAAGACACTACCACAGTGAGAAGGTCCCCGCCAGACATTTGCCCTGGACAGAGTCAAGGAGGCACCAGGCCTCTTGCAACGTAGGTTGGTTGAACTTGGTTCTAGGCACCTGCCATATGTCAAGATATGGCAACCCTGGGAAGTGGGCAGAAGGTGGTACAGGCCGGCCTGGCCTTCGGAGAGCTCTGTCACATCCGGGCTGTGCACACTGGAGTCCACACAAGAGGGAGTGTGGTGAGGACTAGAGCTGGTGGGCACAGTGGGAGAAGAGGGGACCCTTCCTCTGTAGTCCCTGGTGCCCCATTACCCAAGTCTGGTCACCCGAGAGGGCCAAACAGAAGAGAGCTAAGCTGAGGGCCCAGGCCTCTTCCCCACCCCCTCTTCTCAAACCACCTTCTCCCACCCTACCCCTGCCACCCCCAGTCCCCTCCACCCTGCCGGCTCCCCTCGTCCCCACGCTGCCACTGACACAATGCACAGCGCCCACGCTTAAAAATCTAAATGCTTTTGAAAATGTTTAACCTAGTTAGACAAATTAGCAAAAATTTGTGCAAAACAATTTAGGTATTTAAAATATTCAATGTTTTAAAAAACTGGAAAACTGTTCTTAGCTTTCAGCTGCAAAAACCAACAAAATATAACATCCCAGCAATCTTACCATGAGGTGTAACATAACCCTTCGGGAAAGCTGTTAAACAGCTACTGAGGCATCCTGGGAAATAGCACTTCATTTATTCAAATGCACATATGTCAGGCTTTTGCACCATATGTCATTCCAAGCTATTTACAGTAATAATTAAATCTTAATCAACGTTTAACCTCTGTAAAATGTTTGAAGAATCCTAATCACCCTTCAGACTGCACTAATGAAGGAGAAATATATAAACATAAAAGGAAAATGATGCATAGATATCACGCTGGAAAGAACAGTAATTGCAAAATTGTATTTCTTTTAAATATAATCAGTAAATGATGTAAAGTAAGCCAAGGAGTATTTTAAGTTAAGACATCTTGGATGTCAGAGGTGTGAGCAGCTAATTTTGTTCTGCTACCCATAACAGATGTAGCATATTTTATTTTAGTGCCATTATTAGCAACTTCCCATGCCGGCTTTCACTGAAGCACTGAGGCCCACATTAAAATCAGAGAGGCTGCTCAGCACCACCGTGGAGGACCATGGCCCAGGGCCACGGCCCACTGTGCCCACTCCCTAGAGCATGCTGGCCCGGGGGAGACCGAGGCCTCCTCCTCCTGGTATCCCGTCTCCCCTGGGCTCCCCACCACACACAGGGCAGCAGGTAGGAGCAGGGGGAGATGCAGCGGGTGGGAAGGCTCCTGGGGGAGATGGCTGAGGGATCAGGAATGGGGGCCCCGGGACAGAGCTGGCATCCTAGGCTTCCTCTCTCATTTCAAGTCAATCCACCCTCATGTCAGCAGATGTTGATGGTCGCCAACTCCAGACACCCAGGCTGGGTACACAGAGGGGGACAAGACCAGTTCATGCCCTCAAGAAGCTTAAAGTCTAGAGAGGAGTTGGCTGGTGAAAGCAGATGGAGTCCGGAGAGACAAGCAGAGTGCCATGGCAACTGGGGAGGGGCTGGGAGTTCCAATGTATTGATGAGGCAACAAGGAAGAAAGACTTCTCAGAGGAGGTAAGCCAGGAAGAGAATGGAGAATTTTGATCAGAAAGGGCAGGCCAAGCTTGCTGGGTGAAGAAAAAAGTATTAGCTAGCTAGCACGGCCTGTGTCAGGGAGGTAGGACAATGTTGGACATGGAAACGTGGCAGGAAATGGAGGTGCGGCTGGGACAGGCAGAATCTTGTATGCTACATGAAGGTGTCAGCATTTTCTCTGAGGGCAACAGGGAGCCACAGAAGGACTTTGAGCAGGAGTGGACCATAACCCAGACTCTGTTTTTATTTTTATTTTTTCTTGAGATAGGATCTCGCTCTGTCACCCAGGCTGGAGTGCAGTAGTGTGATTGCAGCTCACTGCAGCCTGGAACTCCTGGGCTCAAGCCATCCTCTTGCCTCAGCCTCCTGAGTAGCTAGGACTACAGGCATGTGCCACCATGCCTGGCTAAGTTTTAAATTGTTTTAAAATTTTTTATAGAGACAGGGTCTTGCTATGTTGCCCAGGCTGATCTTCAACTCTCGGCCTCAAATGATCCTCCACCTTAGCCTTTCAAAGTGTTGGGATTACAGGCGTGAGCCACTGTGCCTGGCCTTAGACTGTCTTAGAAAGGTCTCTCTTGGGATGCTGGGTGTGAAGGATGGACTGGAGGGGTAAGGAGGGGGTGGGGAGGCCTCCTGGGGAGCATCTGTGGGAATCAGAGAAGTGCCAGGTCCTGCCCTATGATGCTGTGAGTGGGGGCAGACAGGAGGAGCCTTTCTGAAGATGAAATCCACAGTTGATGACCAATTCCACGTGGGGGTGAGAGGGAGGTGTTGAGGATGACTGTGCGTTGGATGACTCCTAATTCTAGCTCAGGAGCTGGGGTGGCTGGTGACGCCATTCTCAGAGGGAGGGAATATGGGAGGGGATGGGCCAGGGTTGGGGGTGGTAGGCTCAGGGTGGCCACATTGAGTCTGGGGTGCCAGTGTGTTCCCCAGGTGGAGAGGCCCAGAGGCAGATGGGTCCAGGGCTCTGGAGCTCTGGGCAGAAGAAAGCACCCGGGATGTGTGAGCATAGCCAGAGCCTTTAGAGTGGAGGAGCTCACCCAGGGAAGCAGATGGAGGGGTGGGTGCCAAGGCCTGGGGAATAGGCACACTTGAAGGGCAAGTGAAGGGAACAAGCCCGTGATGGTGGCCTTGGGGAACCAGCCCAAGGAGCGGACGCAATGACAGAGGGTGCTTTAAACACTGAGCAGCCATGAGCGTCAGACAGTTTTCTGAGACTTGTCCCAATGAGGGCTGAGAGGCTTTGGTCTTGGCAACTGGATTTCAGTGACTCCCTGGGGTCCACGTTGCATGACCCCCACCTCGTGCTGATCCTGGTTCACAGCCTCTCACTCTATCCCAGGCCAACTCAACTGGTCATTTGTTAGGACTCCTCCAGCTCTCTGGTCATGGCCAGGTGTTGGGTCAATGGCTACCACTGAGTTGCCTGCTCACCTATATGTGATGTTTCCTCCCCGTCCACCAAAAACTAAGTGTCTCCCCTTGAAGACCACCTCTCTGAGGTAAGTGTGGGGCCAAGTTTCCTCCAGGGCACCACATCCAGGGTCTTGCCTGGCAGTGGCCTCTGGACCCATGGGTAAGTGAAAGTGACTCAGGTCTGAGCAAGGGCAATAGAGTATCCCCTCCTGCTACCCAGCCAGCTCCCCCCCAAAGAAGGCCACAGCCCCAGGGTAGTGGGTTGAGGGGCAGGGACTTGGCTGTGACCACAAACTGGCTCTGACGGGCCTTCTCTGGGGATAAGGCCACAAGGAGTGGCCACAGGGAGAAGAAGTGGCCCAGCCCCAGGCAGCCAGCTAAGGGCAGGCTGGAATCCGTGGCCCGTCTCTTCCATCTGGCAGGCTCCTCCCCGGGCACCCGAGAGCCAGTCAGCAGGGGTTCCCGAGGGAGGGGGTGCCTGGGATGGAAAACCAAAGCCCTGAAGGGCAGGGGCTGCAGGGACCATGGAGCACTGACTGATGGTCGCCCCCGCCACAGAAGTGGGCTGCCAGGATCACCCTGCCCTGCCATGAAGGAAGCAGTGCCACCTTGCTAGCACTCCCTGACTCCCAGGCAGAACCTGCACACCAGCTCCCAGCCAGCCTCCTCAGGATATGCCCCTCCCCGTATCAGAGTGCCACCCCATCCTCCCCACCCCACTCAGACCTTGCTGACCCTCCAGGAGATATTCCCAGACATGGAGCATCCTATTCAGCATCTCCCCAGCCTCCCAGGTACCCTAAGGCCCAGCTAGAACAGCCAAGCACCTTCCCTTGTGGTGTGGGAAGGGTTAACCTTGAGCTATTTGTCTGTCTCTTGGCTCACTGTGGGTGGGGGGCTAGAGTCAGGAATGCATCTGGGGCCACCTCTGCCTCTACAGCCTGGGAGCACACACACACCTGCAGCCAGGCCAGCGGATAGTTTACATATTTGAACCTGGAGCTAAGGTGCGGAGACATAAACAGGAAACTGGATACCCCGCCTGTGCCCCATTCTCCGGGGCTTTTACCTACTACAAAGAACTTCCTCCTCCTGGCCTTTCTTCTGATGGCTTTTCTGCCTCCTTTTCAAAGGCACGGGGCTAGTGGGGGTGGGGTGTTCGGTGTGACCCTGTGACATAGCTCAAAGCCACCACCTGCTCCTGGCCACAGGTCTGGGCTTCTGAGGGTCTGCAGAAGGTGGCGACATTGACACAGGGCCCAAAGCCTATGCAGGCACCTGGCTGACCCTTTGTGCCTGAGGCCTCTGCCAGGCCTGGGACCGCTTTGTCCACTGGGCACAACATCCCATCTTACCAGGGCTGGGCAGGCCTCACGTCCTGCTCCGACACACACACATCCAGGCCCCACCTTTGGGAGAGCTATCTTGAGTGTCCTTGGAGGGCAGACACATTAGGCTGGGGCTGGGGAGCAGCTGAGGCCTAAGTCTAGAGCCCTGGACCCCTGAGTTAGGCCTCTGGTGCCAGCTCTGGGCTCCCACTACCTTCTCAGTGAAAGAACCCTCTGCTGGACACTCCAGGCCTTCTGGGACTTTCTCCAGCTCCTTCACCCATCAACTGCTGTCCATTTTCTTTACATTCTAAGTATACACTTTGAGCCTTGAGTCCAGGCTATATTCTGACTCTCTAAGGCTGCCTCCTCCAAGAAGCCTCCCTTGATCTTCTTAGACCAAATCCATTGCGGCTGCCTCTGGTGTCCCCAGCACATGCTTTGATCTCCATCCCATCCCCAGGCAAAGGCTCATTTGCACTCTAAACAGGGGTGATTACAGTAGTCCCCCACCCCACCCCATGGTGAGCCACTCCAGGCAGCTCAGTATCCCTGTGCACTGTGCACAGTAGGTCCTCGGTAACAGTTGAGTTAAATGACACTGAAGTGCCTCTTGGACAAGAATCCTGTCTTACACTTTTCCGGCTCCCTTGTGCTATGTGTACCCAGCAAGTGCTCAGACCACATCCCGCCCCCTACCATTTTGGAGCTTTGCACCATTCCTGGGTGCCCTCTGGTGGACCAATCTCAGAATCATTCTCTGTCCTCTATCATCTCAGCTTTGAGGCCTCAGTTTCCCCACAAGTATGCTGGGAAGATTTTCTAAGATCTCCTGGTGCCAGGATGAGGATTATATCGCAAAATGGATAAGATGGCCCTTTGGAGGCTTAGAAAACCTGTGTGATGCTGTGTAAAGAGGACGGGACCCAGGGTTCCCACACTCAGCCCCAGCCCTGCTCACTCAGCTCACAGGGCTGAGCCTTGCTGCAGGCCAAGCATGCTCCACTTTGCACGTATTAATGCCTTTAATGGAAGCTCTGCACAACCAAGCCTTCTCCCTCCCTGTCCTGGATTCAGCTAGGTGTCATGAAAGGTCTTGGAAAGGAGACCTGCGGGGGAAAGGCTGTCAGGCAGCCCTGCCAAGGTCTGCCATCCGGGCATGTGTGCATGTTCTTGCGTGCACGTGTATGTGTGCGAGCCTGTGTGCACGCGCAGGTTTGGGGTGGGGGTGTGGGGAACAGGCAACATGACAGGTGGCGTTGGCGTTCCTGGGCTCTGAGCGGCTTTGCCATTCCCATCCGTCCCTCCTGGGGGGTCCTGTGGGCAAACTCCAAGAAAGCAGCGGGCGGGGAGGCAGCAGATTTCTGACGGCAAAAATAGCCCACTTTAGAGTTCAGTAGGGACTGATTAAACCAGTAAACGAGAAAAACCCCAAACAAACATCTCCAAGCAAAGTAGGAGATGGATTTGAGACTGGAGGGGAGGAGGCTGCTGCTCTGGGAGACACTGAATACTGCTGTAGACTCAGGAGGGATGCAATGGACCCGAGACATTGTCTCTGGCCTCACATCAACCCTGCAAGAGTGGGAGAAGCAGGGACCAACAAAGTCAAGGTGAACCCAGATGAGCCACGCTCTGTACTAGGTGTTGATGATACAGAGCACCAGTTCTCAGCCACAGGGACACCTTGTGTCAGGGAAGGCAGAAAGGTCTATTGTCCCAAGGGGGAAGATGGAACACAGAAAACACACCACCAGAGCCTACACAGGAGAGGTAAGACAGATCAGCGAGGACTTCCTGGAGGAGGAGCCATTTCTAGAACAGCTTGAATGTGGACTCACATTCCAGCTTATTCCCAACTCTTCTCCATTCTTGGTTGGGGGTCCAAATACTTTCTCAAAGAAAGGGAGATAAGCTGGGGGGACCTTTGCTTCTGGTGGCTTACAGCTGTCTAGCCAGGCTGGTTCATCAAAACCACCATTTTCATCAGGGCTGGTAAGAGGGTGGAGATAGTGGAGGTTCTGGTACCCACTGAGGGTACCCACATTTTCGCCCATACAGGGAGGTATGCCTGTTTCTTAACCCTGAAAGCTGTAAGTGGGAAGGCAGGAAGGAGTATCAGGTGGTTGAGGTTGGCCCTCCTGCCTCATCTACCACATGGGTGTGGCCTCTAAGAGCCACTCTCTGGGGCCAGGACGAGATATGGCTCATAAATCGTGCTGAGGAATGATGGGAAGGCTTTAGCCTTCCTCAGAACATGGCTTCTAATCCCCAGAACCCTCTACAGCTGAGGTGAGTAGGGGCTCAGCTGAGAGGGAGGGACCTGGGGAGTTCCCAGGGCTGACATGGGAGGCTCAGAGCAGGAAGCCCTGGCCCCAGGGGACTCTTAGGCTGTCTTTTCTTCTAGTCAAGGTGCTTGGCAAAAGCTAGAAGGGGGAGGAACAGGTGGTGAGGGTACAGGGGGAGACCAGTTCTCTGCTGAGGCCTCAGGGAAGGCAGAGGGCAGAGGCCAACAAACCAACAAGACAGCCAGCAGGGAACAGGCCCACAGGAAATAAGCCTCCTGGCCAGTGAACCTCACTCCTGCCCCCAGGGCTCGTGCAACAGCTGAGGCAGGGAAGAGACACATGCTCATAGCCTCCAGCCCCTACAAGGGTGGCCCAGGGCCCTCTCCCCTGCCCGCAGCCCCAGCCAGGAGGCACACTGCCCAATCTCTCATCCCTACCCCAGACCCACAGGTGCAGGGAGGACAAAGGAGCCAGTGAGGGTCTAGGGGCCATAAGACACATTCCCAGGAAGGCCAAGGCCCTGCCCACTTGCCATGCCCAGACCCAGAGGGTGGCTCCCAGAGGGCACACACTTGCTGCAGGCCGGGCACCTGAGGGGCAGCATGTAACTCAAGGGGACTCACTCAGCCCACTGTCTAGCACCAGGGCCCTGTCTTGAGTTTTCACTTTCCTAATCTTACTGGGAGAAACTTAGTTCTTACAGGAAGAAACTTAGTTCCAACACCTCATCTTCCAGCTGGGGAAACTGAGGTCTTTGAGGTTAAGACCCAAGGTCATATGGAGAGTTGAGGCAGAGGGATGCCAGCCAGAGGGGCACAGGGCAGGCCTTGGGGCCACGGGACGGCCCCTCCACCCCAACATCACCTAGGGACGGGGTCGAGCTCCCCGCTGCCCCCCACTCCCCACACCTCACTCATCCACAGACAAGCCCCACCTTCTGTGGACACATTTCAACCTCACCAAATCAGCTAATTATTGACAGTTGGTGAAGAGGAGATTTCACTTTTTCCTCCTGTTAAACTGCTCCTAATTAGTTCCCTGTCACCACGGCTGGCTCGCCCGCCCGCCGCCCGCCCGTTCACGCAGTAATCCCGCTGCACAGTGCCTCATTAACCTTTTGCTCCTCTCCTGCCGCCTGCCAACAAGATGAAGACAAAAACAGATTGTTGAACAATGGCTCCGGCTTGTATGCGCAGCCCCATTCCCCAGCCCCCGAGCTCCCAGGGGAAGAGTGGGGAAAAGAGAGGGGACTGGGGTGGGGGAGAGCCCCAGAGGAATCAAGGAAAGGAGAAAGAGGCACAAAGAAAGACTGAAGCAGAAACAGAGGCAGGGACGTGGGGAGGGGCCTTGGCCAAGGTAGTGCTTCTTGCTCCAGAGAGACATGAGGTTCATTAAACAGGATTGGAAGTGCTCCCAGGTAGGGAACACCGGCTGTCAGAGTTAGAGGGACATTTGCCACCACCCGCTCCAGCCTCTTGTGGTAGCCAAGCCCATGTTTCCAGACACTGGACCCTGCATATCTCCCTCAAGGGACCTGCGGCCCCAGTGTATGTCTGTGTTGCGGTGGGGAGGACAGAGAGGACCCCATGTGCTTGGAATCCACAGCCCCAATCACCAAAGCGGGCAACGCCAGAAAGGCCACCACAGTCTGGCCCTACCACAAGGGAGACCAGCACCAGCCCCACCTACAGTGGCCCCGGCAAGCTGCAGCGCAGCCTCTGCTTTAGTTCCACCATGCATTAGTTCCACCACAACCTGTGCTGTCACCTGACAGTTCTTGTTTATTGAGTTTTGTCTCCACCACCAGGAGGGAGGTTCGCTGAGACCACAGGGCTCCTACGTGGCCATCCTGGTAACAAGAAAAAGGGGAAAGTGCCCAGGCTTCATGGGGCAGGGAGCAGATTCTGGGTGTGATGGGCCCGTCCCTATTTGGGGACAGGCTGGTGGGGCAGGCCTACAGCAGTAACCTCCAGATCCACCAGATCCGCCAGGGCAAACCCTGTACTCTCTGCATGGGCAAGAGGACTGGGGTCCAGAAGGGAGCCCAAGCCCTGTTCCCCAGTTCTCACAACAACAGGAGGTTCCCTGCCCTACCTGTTGGCCCTTTAGCCTCCCTCCAGCCCCTCTACTACCCAGCCCCTTCCTCGGCTCTGGGTTGGAAAAGACAAACACTTACTCCAAAAGGTCCCTGTGAAAATGCACAGATTTCCTGTGGAGGGGAGGAGGGCTGGGTGAGGGCACTGGGATGTTCCTGCTGATAAATTAGCAGCAAGCAGTCTGCAGCCCAGAAGTGGGCCTCCTCTTTCTATAGTGAGGTGTGGGTGGGCTGGGGAGGATCACAGAATCCTTCTGCCTGGGTACAAAGCCTGCTCCATCGTCACCAACTTTGGATCTTGGACAAGGTACTTAAACTCAATGTGCCTCAGTTTCCTCATTGGTAAACAAGAAGTATTGGTACCTACCTTGGAGAATTCTCAGGATCCAGGCCCCCATTTCTCCACCACAGCCAGGTAGCCCCCTCTACTCACTGGACCCAGGGACTCCACAAAGGCCATGCCTTCCTGCCTTGGACTCTGGGCATTCCTTCCCCATCATTGCCCTCTCTCCAAGCCCCCCCAACCTCTATCTCACAATTTCTTTGCTGTTCTCCCACACTTCCCCATCCCTGAGCTCAATTCTTTGAACAAAGAAAAAACTGACTACCATGTTGCCTCCTAGACTGCCATGTCTAGCTATGCCACCTAAGTCTCCTCCACTCCTTCTAGTCCTCTCTGCACTCGCCCACTCTGCAGAAAGCCCCTCCTCTTTGAATCGCCCAAGTCCTCAGCTTCCATGAAGCTACTCCATCCGGGTTCTCCCTGTGCCCTTGGCTTTTTCTTCCCCTTCTTGATGGTTTTTATTTCCTCCTATAGTTGACTGCATCCCCTTTCTCAACTTCAACTCCCCCCATGCACTGAAGGTTCCCTATCTCCAGCCAAACTCTCTCCCCAGAACCATCTGCCTGTCTAGGAATCATCTTTTGATGTTCAATGATTTAGACTTAAAGGGCATTAGGAAGACTTAATACAGTAAGGCACACCGAGCTCCCAGCATGCTGCCTGGTCCAATAGATATCTGGCAAATGGTAGCCATTATTATTTGCAATTTGACCCTCAGTACCATTTTAATAGGCAGAAAAGAGCAGACAAAACTCTCCCCCAGGAACTGAAGGAAGGATTGAAGTCCTTGCCTTAATCTCTGGGGTCAGTGAGTTGGAAACTCCACACCAATCACTGCAGGTCAGCCATTCTAGGAACTAGTTCCTAAATTCTATCTCCGAGTCCCCTGATTGATTAATTGGTGTTCCAGTGATTACTTCTGTTGACAACCTTGGTGACTTTTGGCAAGGTTGGGTCAGCCCAAGCAAGTCCAGACTTATTGTGGCAAATTCCACTGGCTTCTGGGACTTGAGACATGATCCCCGTATGGCAGAAGAAGCACCTTGTTAGGGAGAACTGGGAGAGTGAATGGGGAAACAAGGCCCTCTCAGCAAGTTGGCTGAAGGCTTTGGTGCCATGGGTCCCAAGCAGGGCTCCAAATACCCCATAATGCCCAGGCTACTCTGCATCTTGTTGGGATCCGCGTAGTCGAGGAGGGAGCTCTGAAAATCCTGCCTCTACCCTCCCTTCCCAGAGGACAAAGACTTAACATGCAATGACTATCCTCTTCCCAATCTAGAGAAAGAGGCTTGGATTGCAGTAAGAGGGACTCTGGTTAAATATGCAGAAGAAGGCCGGGCGCGGTGGCTCAAACCTACAATCCCAGCACTTTGGGAGGCCGCAGACGGGCGGATCACGACTCGGTCAGGAGTTCGAGGACCATCCTTGGCTAACACGGCTGAAACCCTGTCTCTTAGCTAAAAAAAAAAATAACAAAAAAAGGCCTGGCCGCGGCGATGCCTCGCGCTGGCTCGCCGCTGTAGTCCCAAGGCTACTTGGGGGAGGGCTGAGCAGGCAAGAAATGGGCCGTTAACCGGGAGCGGGAGCTTGCAGTGAGCTGAGATCCGGCCCACTGCACTCCAGCCTGGCGACAGGAGCAAGACTCCGGTCCTCAAAAAAAAAAAAAAAAAAAAATGCATAAGAATAAACTCCCACGTCGTATTTGAAAGTAGGCATGTTGTGGGGAGGGGGGAGCCTGGGCTTTGACCTGCAGCATCTGTGAGACCAGGGTGGCTCACTTTTCCATCACTGCTTTGCAGCCAGAGCTGGAGGCCTGGGTGGGTGAATGGTAGCCATCTCCCCATTATATGCCCCAGAGGAACACCTGCCAAAGACCTACAGCACTTCTAGACCCTTCCACACCACAGTGCAGCCCCCAGCTTCCTCTTCTCTTGGCTGTCCCAAGGTAGGTAAGGTGGTTGTCTAGGGAGAGAAATTCAGTCACAGGAAACGATCAGATGTAGCACCTCCTAGGGGCCTGGACTTGGAGTGTGGACCTCTGGTGTTTCTTCTCCTATCGGCACCTGGCTTCTGCAACCTTGGGCTGGTCCCATGGCTTTTCTGGGCCACCATTTGCCCAGCACAGCCAGGAGCAAGGTAAACTTGATGGCCTTGAAAATCTTTCTAGCTAGGAGGGTCTCTGATTCCGCATCATGTGTTGTCTTTGCCCTGGGTCCCTTCTCTGTGCAGGCAGGTGGAGTTATGACAGCTGCAGGAAGCGCAGAGGTACCTACAAGCACATGGGTGACTCTGGCCCTGGTCTAGGACCCTGGGCTCAGGCTGATAGCACAGACAGATGCAATGGCTTCGGGGAGTGCTGGACTGGGACAGGGATGTCAGAGATCACTGAGAAATACCCGCCCTTCCCTCTTCAGGGCTCCTAGGTAACCCAGAGCCCATGGCTCCATTTGGAGTCCCAGGCTTCAGCTTTCCCAGGGTGGGAGGTGGGGGAAGGAGCATCCCAGCACCCATGACAAGGCTGGGCCCTGTGGGCATGAGATGAGGTCCTGCTGGCTTTAGTCCTGGTGTGCCTTGAATGGTGGCTCCCAAGACAGGAGCCCCAATCCCACAGAGTCTCCTCCTCAAACTCTGGGGCTCTGGAAGGAAGCCACACCATTTCTCGCTTTCCAGGGACAGTGAGGCCTAAGGCGGGTCACCCCCTCCTCCTGCTCTAAGAGCCTGGGTCTCCAGCCCTCGCAGCCCCGACACCCCCGGCCTCTTGTTTTCACTTCCCTGACTTGTCTCCAGGAACCCTCACCTCTCCCCAACCTGTCTTGGGGCCCTGCCTGAAGCAGGTCCGTGGTGAAATCACAGTTTCAGAAGCACCACAGCCCCCACCTTCTTGTTAGCTCAGTGCAGACACCTTGGCCCTTTTGGGTCCTCCCCCTCAGCTTAGCTCCCACCTTCACTCCAACCCAGCGTGGATCCCGTGGTCCTCTGCTCCTCCGTGCTGTCACCCATCTCTCAGCCCCCCGCCACCCCTAACCTGACAGAACCCCAGCAGAAAGGATCTGTGGCCCTCCCTGTACTGGCCCATAGCACCTCCTGGTGAACGGGCCCCAGTCACACCCCCAGACCACGTGCTGCTCAGCCTCCCTCACCTCTCATTTTCCCCTGGATGTTTCATCCCTTCTCTGTGTCCTCAGACTTCTGACCTCCCGCCCCTTCCCCACCCTGCTCTCTCCTCTCTGCTCAGTCACAAGAACACAGGAGCCACTGGAACAACTTCTTCAATTTCCCCACCCCGAACCCTGCCCCCAGCAGCATCTTCCTCCCACCCCACTCCTCTTCCACCTACTGAAGTGGGGAGGGGTCTCCCCGTGCCAAGGCTGATTCCCTCGTCTGTGCTCTGGTCCCCCCTCCTCTTCATGGACTTTCCCAACATCGTCCTCTCAGTGTCCTCAACATCTCTCCTGGTACCTTCCCTACTGCATTGACCAAGCCCCTGTCTCTCCCATTTTTAAACAAGGACAGATACGTAAATAAAAGCCCCTCCTGATCCCACATCTTGTTGTGGCTATGGACCTGTCTTTCTCATTTTTTCCCCTCACCTGTCACTTGGGTCCCTTCTTTGGGGACAGGGTTTGACTATGTTGCCTGAGACACCAATGGATACTCTGTAATCTCACAGAGTGTGACCTCTCGGGAGGGTCTGACCCTGCGGATGCCCACCCACCCTGATCACACATGGCCCGGCTCTGCCCTCACCACCCTGGCTGCTTGTCCTTGGACCCCGCCAGAGCGGGGGCCTCACCCACCACCCTCGATTCTAGCACTGTTGTCATGCCGGGAGCCTCTACTTCTATCCCTCCAGCCCAGGCGTCTCTCCTCATTCCAGACCCACAGCCAACATCCCACAGGCTCCTCAACCCTGCATGTCCATCCAACTGACCCGCTGCCCTCCCTTGAACCTGCCCCTGCCTGGCTCCATCTCATTAAGCACCTACATCTGCCTGGTCATTCAAAACCAGAAAGTCAGCACACATCCTCCAGCTCCCGATTCCTCCCACCACATACAGCTCTTCATTGAATCCCAAAGAAGCCGCCTCCTGACTCCCTCTTTAGGGACCCACTTCTCTCCATGCCCATTGCCAAAGCCTGGTCCAAGCCACCATCACCGCTCACTGGATGCCCGCCATAGCCTCCTGATGGTTCCTTCTCCAGAGCTCCAACCCAGCCCCACGCGGCAGCACAGGGGCCGCTCAGAATCAGGAATCTGTGTTCTGCCTTGCACAGCCCTTAGGAGGATATTCACCCTCTCTGTTCTGGCTTCCAAGCTCCCAACACCACCCAGCCCCAGCCCCTCATTCCCGGGCCACATCACCTTGCTGCACTCCCTGGTCGCGCTGCAGACTTTGGTCAGCTCTTGGACATGGCATGTGCTGCCTTACCTCAGAAACTTCACACCAGGTGTCCGCAGACCTCACATCTCCCCCCGCCACCCCTTTTCATCTGGCCAACTCCAGCCACACTCCCAGTCCCAGTGAAATGTCACTTCCCTCTAGGCTCAGTTTGGTCTGCTGTCTCCTTCCACACCCAGTGGAGCTTCTCCCACCCTAACGCTCCTGGCTCATCATCTCCTGGCCTCTGTTTAATCACCCTGTTGACTGCGTGACCCCCACTCTGAGGGCCAGAGCCTGGGCCAGCCTCATTTACGGTTCCAGCCCCAGCGCCTAGCACAGTGCTAAGGAGTCGGCACAGTATGAGTATTTGTTCAGAAATCACCAAACAGCACCCCCTGCCCTGCCCTTGAGCCCCTCCCCACTGACCTCTGACATCTGTGGGAAGAGGCTGATGGCCAGTGGCAGGGCCAGGCCGAAGGCTGCCAGGCACACGAGGCTTTGCACAGGGAGGAGCAGCCGGGGGCGCGCCTGCAGGAGAGACGTCCTGTGGGGGAGAGAGGAGGGAGCCCCATGAGACCCAAAGGTGGGGTGGGCTGGCTGCCAGCCACCATGCTGGGTCCCACTCTGTCTCTGGGCCCAGGAAGCATGGTTCTGGGGCAGTGCCAGTGTGCAGCTAAACAGATATAGCGGAGTTCTGTCTTTGTGACCTTTCCCGATGGGTACCCCTATCCCAAGGCCCTGCCTTGAAGGACATTG
Organism: Rhinopithecus bieti; assembly: GCF_001698545.2. Classification (NCBI taxonomy): domain Eukaryota; kingdom Metazoa; phylum Chordata; class Mammalia; order Primates; family Cercopithecidae; genus Rhinopithecus; species Rhinopithecus bieti. Next base: position 797,489 of record NW_016803341.1, on the reverse strand, counting down.
CTGGCTGAAACCTCAACTACTCAGGTCACGAATGAGCACTTTCGGGGCACCCACCCACCATGCATACAGCCCCGTGCCAAGAAGGCCCTATGTGGGAGAGCCACTAAAAGAGGCTGTCGGCCCCTGTTCCTGGGGAGACACATAGGAAGGTAAGATTGCTCTTGAGGGCAGCACATAATTAAAGAGCAAAGAAACCAGAGTAGGTGCCAAGTTCAGGGGAGACGACAAAGCACATAAATATGGGCACGTGCCAGCCAGGAGGGGGTGATCCTCCTCTATGTGTGAGAACAGAAGACACTGCACTGGCCACCTTCAACCCAAGGGCAACTTCAACCCAAGGGCAACGGAGGGGGCAGTGACTCATCCAAGGCCAAGTCTGCAGAAGGCTGGCAGAGCTGCTGCCTGGACCCCTGACTCCCCGAGGGTGCTGTCACCCCAGCTGGTCCCCTTTACCAGCTTCATCACCAACACAACACAGCTGGCACCCTCTCCCCATGGCTGGCTTCGGAGCTGGTTTCCTGGGCATGGGAGGGGGCATGATAAACCTTCCTCCAGGGCCCAAGCTCCCCAGACAGCGTGGGGATATACCAGCTGGCCAATGTGCCTGCACTGTGTTCATCGGAGCTTCCTGTTGTGCTTAATACAGTAGGCCCTTCGGTGGGGACCACAGCATTCCACCTGGGGAGGGCTGGGATGACTAGACTATTTGCCAGCGGGTGTTGGGCAGGCACTAAGTCTGACCTCAGTAACTGTCAGCCTCCGCGTGACAGGCTTCTGGTGTGAAGTGGAAATAATCCAGGATCTTGTCCACTGCCCCCAGCAGGGCTGACAATGGCCACAGGCAGGTAAGGGGCCCTCCTAGGGGCAGAGCCCCAATGTGGGGGGCAGTAAACCCCATATATCCTCACCTCTTGAGACAAGAATCCCAACAGCAGCTGGCCCCGAGAAGACAGCAAAATTGGGAGTAGTTTTCAAAAGTTAAAGTGCATCAGATGGGCTGGACAGCGGGTTAAAAATGCAAATGCCCAAGGGCTGCTTACAACCATGAAAGCCTGATTCAGTGGGCACTGGACCTGGAAATGTGCATTTTAATCAACCCTCCATGAGTCTAAAATGGTGATCCCAGACCACACTTCTGACAAACCCTGGCCTTGGATGTTCCTGCTCAGGTATTAATAAAGATGCCATTACTTGCAAATCCTATGCTAGCAAAGGGGTCAGCCCTGGCCTAGCATGCAGTAAGTGCTCAGAAATTACGTGTCATTATTGCTGTTATTATTGCTCATGTTACCTGCAGGAAGGTAGGATCCTCGTAACCCACCTGTCCTCCAGCCATTCCCACTGGCCCAGACCGCAAGGTTTGTCCAGCTGCTAAATTTGGCCTGAATTAAGCTATTGGAAAGGGGAGTTTCCACAGGATTGACCAGCAGGACCAAGGTGCCTAAATCAAGCTCAAACCCCTCTGATCCTCCAATGCCCATCCAGCATCTCCATCCTCTCTCTCTACTCCATGCTAGTCCATGCTACTCCATGCTAGCCTGAGTAAGGCTGAGACGGCCCTGAGATGAACTTCTCAAGCAAGACGAGGAGGAGCAGGGGACACAAGTCTCATTCTCCAAGCTTCATACAGGGCCCGGAGCCCCTGCTTCGAGGAGGCTGTGGAAGGATGGGGCTGCCCTCCTGTTCCAGTGGCAGTGACTAGAGGGTGTGGAGTCCCTGGAAGCACAGCCCCGAGGGTCTCTGCCCACAGCCCTGAGAGCAGTGAAGGGTGAGAAAAAGAGAGAAGCTCCCCCGCTGGCAGGTGAACAGCAGGCCATGGGCTCAGTCCTCAGGACCTGCTGGTGGGGACACTGGACAGACCCTCTTCCTGTGGGGCTGTGACCAAGGCTCCTCTCTCAGGGTGGCTGGCTGAAGTACTCAGTAGGAAAGAGGTCCAAGAAGCCCCAGGCCTGGGCTCCCAGGTCAGGGAGGAGGTAGGCCTGAGGCTAAAACAGGAGCCTCAGCAGCCCCAGCCCCGAGCAGGCCAGAGAGCGAACACAGCAGGCCACGGGGAGGGGAGGGGGGAGGAAAATGGCAAGGAGAGATGGGAAAGGCAGCTAGGGGAGTTAAAATATGCAGATGGAGAGATGTGCGAATGCCTGGGAGAAAGGAAAGACCTGGAGCCCAGGGAGTAAAGGAAGCTGGGGGAGCGGACTCAGGGCTGTGGCCTGGACCCGGAGCCAACTCAGACCCAGCCTGGTGCCTCTGCTGGTCCTTCATTCCAGTGCCAGGGAGGCTGGGCTGGGGCTGAGCCAGCTAGAGCCCTCCTGATCCAGCACAGGAACCTGCGATCCCAGCCCTGGGCCTTGCTTCCTCCTCAGCATGGTTGGTGCTGCAAGAAGGGTATCAAGTGTGAACCCCTGGAGCGCTCAGGGGAGCTGGAGGGTGGTGGAGAGGGAGGGATGGCACCCAGTGTACTGCACCCCCCAGGGGCAGCCCAGTGCTCTGGGCTGGGGATGGAAGCTCCTCTGCTTCTGACTTGAGATTCTTTACCTTTCCGTCTCAGAGTCAAGGCCAACTGAGCTCGCTGAGCTCCCACCTTTCTCTTCCCAGCAGGAAGCCCAGGGACCTTGGCTCCCAGAGTATCAACTGAGGCCAGAGGCAAAGCAAGGCAGGTCCCAGCCACGGCCGCCACACAACAGCTTGTCCCCCCATTGCTGTGCATTCCTTCAGCACTTGGAGCACAGTTTTAGTTTGCACTCCATTAATTTGCACATAGGCTGCTTTGTAAGTGTTCTTTTGTCTTTTTTCTTTGGCTGTCCCGACTCCCTCACCCAACAGGGGCTCCCCAAGGGTGGGGGCTGCCTTCCTCTTCAGCCTCCTCAGCGGAAGCCCTGCACTAGTGCCCCTGCACCCAAAGGCAGGGTGCGTGGCAGGGACCCTGCAAAGAGCCGAAGAGCTGCTGGATGGTGCAAAATGCAAAGCCCCAACAAACAAGGTGATGAAGGGGCAGTGTCCTCATTTTCCAGGTGGGAAACTGAGGCTGAGGGAGGCTCCACAACCACATCAGACTGGCAGAAAGAGGTGGAGCAGGAATCTAGATTTTATTTTCCTGCCAGAGCCTCAGCTCACTCTGCTACATTGCTCTGCCTCTCCTATCACACAGTCCCTGCACTTCCAGAGTACGTGAGATTGGCAAGCCTCCAAGGTCACAAACTGGGTCTTAATTCATCTTCATCTTCTTGGGGGACCCTGGGCTGAACTTTTTGTTTTCCCCAGGGACCCTCCAAGGAACTCCAGGGAAGGATCAATGAAACATGAGGCTGCCAGGAGCACCAAACTCTGACCTCTTATCACCTTATCAGAGGGGCTCCTTTGGAGGCTGGAATGTGAGAGTATGTGGCACCCCAGACACTAGGGAGGTCCCAGGCTGGGCAGGTTCAGACCCAGAATAATCACCCCACTTCCCATGGATACGGAAGGAGGGAAGGGCGTGGTCTCTGGCTAGGGCTCCACCCCCAGGCCTGTGCCCACGGACCTAACTGAGGACAGGCATTTTTGTTTTCCTGCCCAAATGTTGCATTTCCCAAGACCACCCTGGCCTGCCACACCCCCGATCCTGTCCCTAAAGCTGGACGTCCAGAGGAGCACATCAGCGGAGGAACACACAAGCGGCTAGACAGCAAGACATTGAGGGGAGCACGCTGGCAGAAGAGCACACGGACAGACGCTGGCAGGCCACCAACTGGCAGAACGACGCGGAGTTTGGCTGGGGCAGTCAGAGGACAGCCTGGGCCACCAAGCAGCCCGACTCCAGGGGAAAACCAATCTCCCTTCTGGCTCCCCAGTCTGCTGAGAGCTACTTCCGCTCAATGAAACCTTGCACTCAATCTCCAAGCCCACGTGTGACCCAATTCTTTCAGTACATCAAGGCAAGAAACCCCAGGATACAGAAAGCCCTCTGTCCTCGCGATACTGGGGCTTCAGCTGTAAACATTCACCCCTAGACACTGCGGTGGGGTCGGAGCCCCACAGCCTCCCCATCGTCTGTATGCTCCCTTAAGAGGTTTGAGCAGCAGGGCCCTGAAGAAGTGAGCCACACCCCCATCACACTCCCTTTGAGGGGGACAAGGGAACTTTTCCTGTTTCACCATGACTCCCAAAGCCAAGTTTAAGCCCCCAAGTTAATGGGACACTAACCATCATTCCACTGTCTGCAAACATCTCTGCCAACTGGGAAGGCATCGCAGAGCATGTTTTCCCCCAAATTCTTGCAGAAGGACAGGTCCCTGGATGAGCATGGCTGACCCAGCTTCACACCCCACCCCCGCCTTCTTGTAGTTCTCAGGATAGCTGTAGGATGTGTTGGGAATGCAACATCTTGAGATAAGGAGGGCTTGTCTGGGACAGCCTGGGCTCATGTTCCCACCTCTTCTGGAACAGGATGTCCTGCAACACTTTAGCACAGCAAGCTGATGTCCCCAGGGTGGAAACCCCAGGGTGGAGTGCTCCCAGGCTCCCTCAGTTGCAGTGTGATGTGGTACGCAGGTGGAGGGGACTCCATCCTCCCTGGGCAGCTTTCTCGAGCCGTGGAGCACCAGCTTGCCTTGAGTGGTAGGCGTCCATTGTCCCCGAGGCCTATCTGTGAGTAATAAAGTTGCTTCGCTTGACTCGTGCAAGCGTTCTACCTCGCTGGACTTGCCGTGCAAGTAACAGAGTAAGCGCTGCTCACTGAACCTGCTTCAGAATTCCAAGGTTCAGGACTCAGTAGTCTCAAGGACAGAAGAACCACCTTCCTCACCTGCCCCGCTGCCTCCCTGTATGTACTTGCAGTCACTGGCATTCAGGGGCAACCTCAGCTCACGAAGGGGCTATGTATACGAGAGTCAGGGGCACGAAAGAGCTGCCCTGTTTATTTTTGTCTGTTGTGAACTTTCATACCACACGAATTTTCTTAATCCCAGCGCTCACCTACCATGCCCATGCTCAGGTACCCCCAGAGCCTCCGCCCTCTTCTAGGGTGAGAGAGGGATCATCTCAGCTGGGCACACAGGACCCCTCCTCAGCTGGCCCCATGAGCACACTTCACTTTGGCCAGGCTGGACACCTCAGTGTCCATACCACAGGCCTACACCCTGCCCAGAAAGCCTGCCCTTCCACAAAAATTCTATCCTGCTCTCTGGGTTGGCCACAGCCCCTTTCTGGGGACCAGCCCTCCTTGCTGCCGGACCCACGGTGCTCCCTCTTCTCAAGGTCACCTTGGCCAAGTTCATACACTGCCTGCTCTCACCTGCAGCTGACCTGGGTAACAGGTCTTGCCCATCACCCTTATAAACACACAGGCTTCCTGAGATCAGACCCCAAATCTACTCTTCCCATTTCCACACAGGGCAAGGCTCAAACACAGGATTGTGGGTTAAGACGTAAGAGGCAGCCAGTGTGGTTTGAAGAGACTAAGATTTGCAGCTGCACTTCTGAGCCACCACCGGCTCTATTTCCTAGTACATGACTGTAAGTGGATGATATAGCCTGTCTTTGCCTTCCTCTCCTCAGCTGTAGAATGAGGATATTATACTTACCTTATTGTGCTGTCCTGAAGGGAAATGAGAGAATTCATTCACTCACTCATTCATCCTTTCAACAAACACTTACTGAGCATCTACTCTGTGGCAGGAACTGTGCTAGATGCTGGGCAGGGCAGTGAACAAAAAGATGGACATGCCTCATGGAGATGACATTCTAGTAGAGCAGACAGAAAATGCACAACTAGAGGAACAATCTCAGATATGGATAAGGGCTGTAAGAAAAATAAAGGACCCAAGGGAAAGGAAATAATGAGAAATGGTGACTTCTGATGGGGTGGTCAGGGAGGGCCTCTTTGAGGAGGTGGCATTCAGGCAGAAACCTGACTGAGAGAGGACTGGGATATACAAGTGCTTAATAAATGTCACTTGTTATTATAATTCATACTGTGGGAGTAAGAAAGTCCCCAAACAGGGAAGAATCCTTTGCCCTAGAACCCCAGATGGAGTACCCCCTATCCCCGTCCTTACACCACACGCCCCCAATTCCAGCTGCTGTCTTGAGGTGTCCCCATGGGGTAGGGTCTCCTCGCTGTCAACTGACAAGCCATGGGTCTGTATCTCCAGGCTCCCTCCAACTAGGGGACCCTCCCCTGCCCCTTGCCTTCTCCCAGGGCCTGCCCTCTCCGGGCAGCCTTTCAGTCCACCCCTTCAGTTTCGCACTCAATCACTAATAGAATCACTCCACTACTGTTATCATGCTCCCTCATTTCTTTACAGTCATGACAGATATGAGTGCTTAGAACAGCCCTCTGAGGGAGGCAGGAGGCTATTACTATTTGTATTTTACAAGCTGAGAAACTGAGGCTCAGTAAGGTGGTGATTTGCCCCACAGCAGATGCCTACCCGAATCCAGTCTTCCTACCTGAATCCTCAGACTCTGCCTTCACAAATGGTCCTGCACGATTCACTGAGAGAATGTGAGCATATGTGCACACACGCACATACCCCAGAACTGCCAGCTCCTCAGAGGAGGGCCAGCGCTATCATCCTGGTATCCCTTGCGGCACCTAGCCCAGGGTCCTGCATAGTGAAAGTCCAAGAATTCTCACAGAGTGATTCTGTGGCACTACCTGGAGAGTCCAAGATGGAGCAAGACACCTTCCACCCTCTACACAAACTGGGGCAGGCTTCCTGCCGCCCCCTCATCCCTTGCCTGGGCCAGCCGGTTCCCCCTCCTTCTCCTCCTCCTCCCCCACAGTGGCCTCTCCATGCTGGCTGCCCCAACTCACTTCTCCAGCATGGACATGACGATCGGGGGTAGCACCAGGATGGGCATGGGTAGGACCACTCGCGTCAGCGCCGTCTCCAGCAGGGCCTGAGGGGCAGGCAGAGGCTGTGGTGAGAGGGGCCTGACGGCCGGGGATGGGACAGCACACCCACCCAGAGCCCTAGGTGTGTGCCACCACAACACACGTGTGTCTGAATGGCATTATTCATGGGATTGCTCAGGAAGCTGCATTCCACACAACAAAAAACACTGGTCTCCTTTTTTCTTTCTTTCTTTTTTTTAGACAGAGCCTTGCTCCGTCTCCCAGGCTGGAGTGCAGTGGTGTGAACTCAGCTCACTTCAACCTCCGCTTCCAAGTTCAAGTGATTCTCCTGTCTCAGCATCCTGAGTAGCTGGGATTACAGGTGCACACTACCAAGCCTGGCTAATTTTTGTATTTTTAGTAGGGAAGGGATGGGGTTTCGCCTTGTTGGCCAGGCTGGTCTCAAACTCCTGACCTCAGGTGATCCGCCCACCTCAGCCTCCAAAATGCTGGGATTACAGGTGTGAGACACCGCACCCAGCCTACTTTTTGTATTCTGTTTTCTTTTTTTTAAATCTCTTAAAGACAAAGATTTGCAAGATCTTGTGTCTCTTGGCTCTGGATGAGTCTTTCTCAGTGACAAGAGGTTGGTTCTGTAAGGGAGGTATGCTTCAGGAGGGCATCTGCAGGGTTTCCCTGAGGATCTGCCTGGGGCCTTGCTCCAGGGGCTCCCAAGGGATTCCTGGGGTGGGGGTGTCCCTGGCCACAGCACAGCTCAGTGGCAATTCTGAGCTCCGACAGCCACTGTGGTGAGTTCCTTTAGCCCTATAAGCTCCGGTCCTCAAAAGAGGCTCCAGGAGCGGCTCACAGCCCACAGATGCCTGGAGTCCTTCCCCAGACAGCAAAGAACTAAGCAAGCCAGGCTGAAGGGAGCTCAGGCCGCTTGGGTTTCCTTGCTGTGTAACACTGAGAGGAGTTATCATGGCTGTCCTCCCTCAGGGGGGTTGGGGAAAAAGAACAGGGCTGGGATAGGAGGTTGGGGACAGGTGGGAAACTGAGGCTAAATCCACTCTCGTGATGGGCTCAGGGCTGAACATTTCTCCCATGGAACCTGGGCTCTTCATGGTCAGCCTCAGGAAGGCCTGGGAGAGGCCCCTCCAGTCTCCGGAACAGGTATGGGAATGACAGGAGGGTCCAGTGCCAGTGCAGGGAGCAGAGGATGCAATGTAGGCATGACACCCCCAACCCCTTGCCCTAAAAACCTTGGAGGGGCACTGACTTGGAGAGAGCTCTTCCTAGACCAAAGTCTGATTGAGAAGGCCACATGACTGGGGTAAGGCTTGGGGGCCCTCGTGGGAGCTGAGGAGGACAGTGGCTGGAGCAGGGATGCATGCTCGACTACCTCATGGCTTCCCCCAGCACCCACCCTGCCCCATGCCCAGCACAGAAGCCAGAGCCCAGGGGGCAGCAAGAGGAGCCACTAACTACCATCAGGACAAAGGCTGGGAAAGCAGGGGGAGATGTACACGTGGACTGCGTTTTCTTTTTTTTTTTTTCTTTGAAATGGAGTTTCACTCTTTCACCCAGGCTGGAATGCAGTGGCGTGATCTCAGCTGCAACTTCTACCCTCTGGGTTCAAGCAATTCTCCTGCCTATGCCTCCTGAGTAGCTGGAATTATAGGTGCCCGCCACCATGCCTGGCTAATTTTTGCATTTTTAGCAGAGACAGGGTTTTGCCATGTTGGCCAGGGTGGTCTCGAACTCCTGACCTCAGGCGATCCACCCACTTTGGCCTCCCAAAGTGCTAGAATTACAGACGTGAGCTACCGTGACCAGCCCGTGTTTTCATTTTTTAAACTGCAATTGCTAGAGTGGCTGAGCCTATGAAACCAGGGATGAAAGAAGGTCTTGTAACAAAATATCCTCCAAACCTCTGCAAGCCTCAAATCCCTCGACCTCACGCACGGCACTCACTCCCAGGTGAGCTCTCACCTGCAGAAGTGCCTATTAACCCAGAACCACAAGCCACTGGCCTCCCAAGCTTCCTTGGCTTACTCAAGAGGATGTGAAGGCCTGGGAGGCAGGGCCCTGGGCAGAGGGAGGGGGAAGAGAGCTCTGAGGGAGCCTCCTCTGCCCTCACCAATTAACACCTCCTCTGGGTGAGACAAGCTAGAAGCTGGGTCCTGAGGGGCTGCAACAAGAGACAGGGACTTTTCACGGCAGCGAGGGCATGTCCAGGGGAACAGGCAGGAGGGCCAGAGGCCTGGACTCATGCAGATTGGAGGTGGTGGCAGGGTGAGAAGGAGACATCGAGAGGCCAAAACAAGGGTACTCCGGATAGAAGCCTGTGGAAGACACACGCTAAGGGAAAACCACTCCCCTCCCTGTTGCTGGCCTCCCCAACCCTGCAAGCCCCCAGACCCACGTGTCTGGCTGCGATCTTGGAGGAGCCCACGAGGTTGCCATCGCTGTCCAGGACATCAATCCCTTCCTCCAGCTCCCCATACCGCATCAGGACCACGTTGCAGATATTGGCACTGGCTGCAGAGAGAGGGGATGCAGAGAGCAGGATGAGGAGGAAGATGGCATTCCACCTGGAAGGAGGTCACTGCGCTCCTCCCTACCCAAGCCATGGGGTTCTGTGTTCAAATGCATGGGCAAAGGTTGGGGAAGGGGTGGTTCTGTTGTCCACCTGCCTATCAGCCTGGTGAGGGATCTGGGGGACCTTGGGAACCTGGTAAGCAAAAGTAGAAAAGAACAGGTATTAGGGAGGATACCCGTTCTGCCTCAGAAAGCAGCCACTTACCGAGGGGTTGCTTTCCTCCCCTCCAGGGCAGGCCGTCTAGGCAGGCAAAGTGGGTGTCCATCTGGGAGGGCTCTCTGGCCTGAAGTCGCATCCCCCCGACCCCAAGAGGCCTGATGTTCCACCATCACTGGGGCCCTTGGGCTGCCCCATCCTCTTGAACTGCCCATCTCATATCCAGCCCCTCCGGTCTCTGAGTGAATCAAGTTCTCAGAAATTTGCATCCCTGACAGCAGGTGCCAGAAAGGCAGAAACCTCAGTGTTCACCCAGCACCACCCCCTCATCATATGGATGGAACACTGAGGCTCAGAGAAGAGTGACTTATCTGAGGTCACACCGCACAGTGGGACAGAGCAGAAAGGCTACAGTGCCTCTGCCTCTGAATACCCAGCAGGGCAGGAGGGTTGGGGTGGGAGTGGCGGGCTGAGTTAAAGGCAGACCTTCTCCATTCTTGCTTCCTATGGTTGAGTTCCTGCCTTTGGCTAGGCCCCTCCACCATCTGAGATCTTGGGGACCTGGGCTGAGTGGACGGTTCCCGGCTCCTTAGTGAATCACTGGTTGGTGAAGTCTGGGGCCACCAGACTAGCTCAGGGATCCTCTTTCTGCTCCCCGAGTCTGGGGCTCACACGACTGGGCCAGGCCCCATGGCCCGGTGCAGTGTGGGTGTTGACCCCGCCTGAACTCTCCCAGCCCTGCTTCAGCATGGAAGTAGGGGGACCTGGGAGGGGTGGGCAGGTGGGGAGTGGGGGGTGACAAATGCGGAGTCTGCCTGCTTCACTCCTCCCCCCAAAGCGCCTTGCTGTGTTTAAAGTTTTAATTTTTGCTAATTAATGTCAATTAATTTTGTATAATGAGTGTTTAATTTTGGGGAGTGTGTGAGCCTGGGAGCGACTGCAGTTCTGGGCTGTGAACGCTGATTAGCATCAACACCTGCTGCTTCCCCCTCCCTCCAGTGGGGGGGGCACCAGGGTTTGGGGAGCTGGAGGGTGGCGGGGCCTAGTGGGCAGGCGGAGTGGGAGGGAGACCACAGATGCTCCTGGGGCCTGAGCCAACAAGCGGTCCAGGGTGCTCACAGCTGGGGTACAGGGTTCTGTGAGTGAGGTGTGGCTTGAGACCCCGGGGGCCTCAGTCGCCTGTTTCGTTAAAATGGGAGGTGGAATAAACAGGGGAAGACCGAGAGGCTCTGCAGTCTTTGGAGAAGAAAAGCAGGAGGCCAAATACAGTTCTAAAATGTATTTAGAGCACACACGCCATCTTCGAGTATCTCTTCTGCTACCACCGACGCTCAGCGCAGTGGGAACCATGGGCAGTCCCTCTGCGTCCCGGGCTCTCCTGCCCCACAACAGGCATGCTCACCTGCCCTAAAGAGCCGCTCTCTGCCAGGGGTGGTTTTGTGGGGCATTTGGCCATGTCTGGGGGCATTTTCAGTGACTGCGATCTAGGGGTTGGGGGTTGCTGCAGGCATCTGAGTGGAGAGAGGCCAGGGGTGCTGCTAAACATCCCGCAAGGCACAGGACAGTCCCCTCACCAAAGGATCATCTGGCCCCCAAATATGTAAACATTGCTGACATTGAGAAACCCTCGTTTTCACCATAGGCAGCGACAGACAGAATTAGGAAGCTGAATCCGAGGTAAAGGAGATCTGGTTAGCAGGCATGACCAGGAGGGGTTGGGAGCCTGGGTTTGGGGCCATCGGGCTTGGGTTCCAATTCTGGCTCCATATCTCTCCCTGCTCAGCCCCAGGCGCCCAGGGCTCAGGGCCCAGAAGGGTCCCCCAGGGTAGCCTTGGGAAGCAGCCACCTGGCCGCTGTGTTAGTGATACGCCCTCTAGTGGCCTTAGGGAAGCTATGCATCCCCCATGCCCTTGGGGCTGCCAGGTTCTCGGTTCCCAGGAGACCTGAGAAAACCGTTGAGAGGATAGTGGGGTTTTCTGCCCTGAAAGGCATCAATCCCAGCCCTCTGAGGAAGCTGTCCACCATACCACCACCACCGCCACTCCCGGAAAGGCAAAGATACAGGAATGTGGTCCAGGAGATGAGCATCCTGCTAAGGTCCAGGAGATGAGCATCCTACCAGCTCACTCTGGGGACTTGAGCCATTGCCACCCCAACCCCACCTCGGCTTCTCCAGGCATAAAAGGAGGGGCAGAATTTAAGGTCTCCACAGGATTTCTGGGTGCTGGCTGAGCTCACACAAAATGCTAGCCTCTGCACCTGTGCCCATGCCAAGTCAGGGGAAGCTGGGGACAGCTGAAACATCTCTAGCCCCGATTTTGTGTGTGTATGCACAGGGGAGACAAAGAGAAGAGACAGTGTGGATCTGGAGGTGGTGGTGGACCAGCCCTGACTCACGATGGCATCTCACTCCCTCCTCGTAATCTCCAAACATTAAACATGGGGCGAGCAGGACAGCTTTGGTTCAAACACAAAACCACTGAGATGAAAGATGAAGCATGAAAGGAAGTGAAAACCCAGCCTCCTTCCCCTCATCCAGCCCCTCCAGGACATTTCTGAAGCTGCCTGGATGGAAAAAAGACAGAGAAAACCCTAAAAGTCATCTCAGAATGATGGTACTCCCCCAGGCTCCTCCCTTGAAGCAGGCAATTCTTACAGCCTACATAGATGGCACATGACCTACAATCTCTTCTGTTGACTGTGTGCATTGGTTGGCCTTTATTGAGCACCTACCGTATGCACAGGCTACCAGCCATCCATGCCCTCAAGCAATGGGAATGCTAGCCTGTTATAGTGATTTCATTTCCATGAGCTCATCCCGAACTTTCAATTCTGCCATATCCTTTTCAAACTGTCCCTGATCCTTCCCATCCCACTCCTGGCAAGTCCAGCTCCTGTGACAGGGACACTGAGAGCCTAAGCAAATGATACAGAGAGACAGAGAGAGAGAGAGAGAGAGAAAAGAAAAAGAAAAAACAGAGAGAGAGAACGAGAGCACGCACAACCCTGGGGCACGGGTCTCCTCTCTAACACACCAGCAAGATCTACTATTGATGGTATCAGCAGGTTCATTAAGCAGCCTGTTAGTGATGATGTTAAGGAAGTTGGCACATTTTCAACTCAGATTGACACCATTCAAGACTCAGGCATAACTGATGTTTGAGCAGCAATGTGGGAGATGTCAAGGAATGAGAGAGAGAAAGAGAAGGAAAGAGAAAGACATTGCTTCTTGATGATGGCAAGCTCAGTGTTAAGTCCTGAAGACAATTTGCTCTTGCCTGCTGCAGATGTTCTCACATCCGACCCATTGCGATGCAAAATCATGCAGATTGTGAAAAGCTAATGAAGCACCCAGTGTAAAAGGGGCAGTGTGGGGAGGAAGAAAGAGCAGTAGACAGAAAGACAAATGTGCAAGAAAGTTCTCCAAAAGATCACAGGGGAGCCTGCCTCCTGAACTAGGGCAGGAATAGACAAGCAGATCAATGCAGTGCACTAGTCCTGTAACACACCCATCTGTCGGGGAAATTAATTGGTGGTAAAGCAGTTCTATCAACTCACAGGGAAAGGACCATCAGTAGCAATGGGCTACTGATTTGGGGAAAATAAACTACATAACTCCTCAATTCTACAATGCACTTTCCCATATTTTAATGTTTCAAAAATCATGATGTGCCTTACAATGAAAGTCGGCAGAGAAGAGAACCTTACCTGCTACTCAACACAATTGCCTGTATGTGTGTGAATTCAGCCATGTGTAGAGGTACCCATTCATTCAAGTGTCACCTCAGCTGACCACAGCAATCCATACAGAATTTGAACTTAAACTTAGATTCCTAATTGTTGCCTAAAACATCTTTCTAAAACTTACACTATAATGGAGCACGGACATGAAAAGTTATTGTACATGCAGAAGATCGTCTGCCAGATACCAGGCAATGCAATTAAAGACAGTAGAAATTGCCAAACCATAGATAGCTACCCTAAAGAAATGCTTGCCCATATGCACAAAGAGACATTTACAAGGATGTTAATTATAGCACTGTTTGTAAGAGCAAATAATTAGAAACAACCTAAATGTCCACCATTAGGGAACTCACATGGGAAGATCTCCAAAACAAACTGTCATGTGAAAAAAGCTACTGAGTATCTACATGATGATTTACTGTATGTAAAACCCTGTAATTGGCATATGCACATACATGTGTGCATAAATCCACAGGTAATGTTTTGGAAGGTTCACAGCTCACAGAGTGGTCTGCTTGGGGAAAGGAATTCAATTTGAGAATTAGGGGTTGTTGAAAGACTTCCACTTTTTTACACCAGAATTTTCTATAATATTTAAATTTTTACAGTGAGAATATAATCATGTTTCATTTACCCAAAAGGTAAAAAAAAAAAAAAAAAAAAAAAAAAAACCT
>NW_016803341.1:729185-783284 GCF_001698545.2 Rhinopithecus bieti | reverse complement strand
AAAAAAAAAAAAAAAAAAAAAAAAACCTGCCAAACTTCTTGAAGAAGATCACACAAATTTTAAAGCCAGCAGGGATTGACGTAACCTAGTCATGGGTCCACACTTAGGTACCTACAACATGTCGGCTTCCTAAAGCTGATTAATTTCAGGAGTATTTTTTCTTCAAGTAATGAACAAATATGAGATACAAGTATAACCAAATCAGAAATGCAAACAAAAATTCCCAATATTCTTTTATATGCTTTGAAATTATACCATTCAGCTTAAACGGGCTAAAGGAGTCGAGATTAGAAGCAGGACTACAAAAAGCAGTGGTGGCCACGATGCTGTGTTTAAAAACCAATGCCCAAAAAAGAACAAGAAAATGTGAAGGAGGCTTAGACTCCAACTCTGTGGTACTAAAGAAAGTGACTTGTATTGAATGTGTAAGTGAATGCTTGCTTATTCCTTCCAATGGACACTAACTATAGTTCTCTTCTCTTCTAAAAGGCTATTATGTTAATACCTCTTATAACTCAGGCATCTTAGAAACGCAGCATTCAAGATTGATTTAGAAACTATACTGTAAGAAATGGGGACCTGGGAAGTGATATTTATTACATATGATAAACAAAGGGCTACTAATCTTAAGTTATGGAGGGTCATAGTGACTGACTCCCAAGAGCTATTCCACCCCCCTGAGATTAGTCCAAACTAATAGTAATAATCCTCCCACAGGCAGTGACTGATCGAGGAAGAGGCATGTGACCCGATTTCAGACAATGAGGAATGTCTGCTGGGGACTTCTGGGGAAGGTCTCCTCCCATCTAAGAAGGGGTGGGAGGCAGGTAGAGCCTCCTGTCCTCTGGACACTGGGTCCAGATGTGATGCTTGGAGCTGCTGCCGCCATCTTCCACAAGCCTGAGATGAAGCCCACCGGGAGGCCAGCAGAGCAGCACTGGGGGAAGCACCCTGGATGCCCCACCTGAGACTCGCCCTTTGTAAAGTAATAGACTCCCTTATTATTTAAACCCTCAACACAAACTGTTGGTGCTAATTTCAGCCAAAAAATCCATATGATGTATAAGAGCTTTAACAATTATTAAGAAAAATATACGGTGATCAAAATCATAGAAAAATATATGAGTCGGCAATTCATAAAAGACTGAAAAACTAATAAACATGAACCCAATCTTACTAATAATCAAGGTTAGGTTTCTAGATCTGAGGAAAAAAAATCTGCAGGAGTTCCTCATAGGTTTTGGGGCTAAACTTCATTGGTTAAAGGGTTTACAAATAGCTATTCCCAGCCTGTGACTTGTTTTTCTCACAACATGGTGTCTTCTGTCATATAGTTTAATACATAGTCAGATAAAGAATTCTTCCTGGCAGATACATTTTGTGTTGTTAAGAAACTCTAGGCAGGGCACGTGCTTCATGCCTGTAATCCCAGCACTTTGGGAGGCCGATGTGAGTGGATCACTTGAGGTCAGGAGTTCGAGACCAGCCTGCCCAACATGGAGAAACCCCATCTCTACTAAAAACACAAAAATTAGTCGGGTGTGGTGGCGCATATCTGTAGTCACAGCTACTCAGGAGGCTGAGGCAAGATAATCGCTTGAACCAGGAGGCGGAGACTGCAGTGAGCCAAGATTGCACCACTGCACTCCAGCCTGGGCAACAGAGAGAGATTCTGCCTCAAAAAAAAAAGAGCAAAAAGAAACTCTACCCCTACTCCAGTGTTCATCTATATTTTCTTCCAAAGGTTTTAATTTACTTTTCACATTTAGGCATTTAATCTATCTTGAATTTGTGGATGGTATGAAATAAGGATATCCTCTTGCTCTCTCTTCTGTTTGGAAACCCAAATGTCCAATAAAGTTAAGAAAAGTTTCCCAACCATACTGGGAACTGGAAAAATGCAAATTAAAATGAGAAATAAACCAGTTCAGATGAACAAATCTTACTTTTTTTTTGAGATGGAGTCTCACTCTGTCACCCGGGCTCGAGTGCAGTAGCACAATCTTGGCTCACTGCAACCTCTGCCTCCCGGGTTCAAGCGATTCTCTGCCTCAGTATCCCAGGTAGCTGCAATTACAGGTACCCACCACCAAGCCCAGCTAATTTTTGTATTTTTAGTAGAGATGGGTTTTCACCATGTTGGCTAAGCTGGTCTTGAACTCCTGACCTCAAGTGATCCACCCGCTTCAACCTCTCAAAGTGCTGGGATTACAGGTGTGAGCTACCACGCCCGGCCCAGATGAACACAAATTTTAAGAGATCGATAATATCAAATATTGAAGAGGATGTAGGGAAACAAAACTTCATACCCTGCAGGCTGAGTAAACGCCCGTATGCCCATCTGGCAATATTTAATAAAGCTAGAAACGTGCATACCCTCAAATGTGTCCATTCCATGTCTGGCTACACACCCTGGCCTGGAGTTTCCCAGCACCGGCTGCACAAGTGAAACCAAAGCTGAGGCAGGGCCCAGATCTGTTTTGTTTTAATTCCCCAGGTGATTATAATACAGAGGAAGGTTTGAAAACTTTTGCCCAGGAGAAACTCTTACTCATGTGCACGTGAGCTGTTTAGAGCACAAGGTTGTTTAGAGCAGGACTGTATAATAATGAGAGACTGGAAACAACCTAAATGTCCCCAATTAACCACCTGTGGATGGCCACAGAGTACAAATGCCTATGGCAGCTGAAATGAATGTATATGTATTAACATAATACATTTCAAAATCACAATGAAAGGCAAGCTTCAAAAGGATATGTACAGTATAGTACAGTTAAAAAATTCATGCACAATACAATTGATGGCTTATGATACATGCACATATGCTAAAATATAAAACCTAAATGGTAAGCATACACTAACTCCAGGTTGGTGCCTTCTGTGGGGAGAGAAAGAAACCAGAATCGAGAAGGTGGAGGGTTTTGAGTGTATCTAATGTTCTCTTTCTCTATTTCTTCAATTCTCTATGTTAATAGAAAAATTTCGTAATTAAAAAAACAGGCCAAGTGCAGTGGCTCATGCCTGTAATCCCAGCACTTTGAGAGGCCGAGGCGGGTGGATCACCTGAGGTCAGGAGTTCAAGACCAGCCTGGCCAACATGGTGAAACCCCATCTCTACTAAAAATACAAAAATTTGAACATCTAACCACCTCTTACCCCCAATACAAAAATCACCCATAATCCTAGCTACTCGGGAGGCCAAAACAGAAGAATCGCTTGAACCCAGGAGGCAGAGGTTGCAGTGAGCCGAGATAATGCCACTGAACTCCAGTCTGGGTGACAGAGCAAGACTCTGTCTAAAAATAAATAAATAAATAGAAAATAGCCATGGAACAAACTATTGTGGCCATTAAGGAGAAGTTAGAATTTTGACTGCCATGGAAAGACATCTAAAATTGACTGTGAGGTTAAAAAGCAGTTTACAGAATAGTGTATATATATATATGTATATATATATGAACCCATTTGTATTAAATTACATTCATATAAACATATTTACACTATATATAGATATAATGGGCAGAGATTCATATACTTTTAGATGTTAACTTGAATTTGGAGGGATACACACTAAATGACTCTGGAGAGAGAAGTAGGATTGCTTATTCTATTATGTATTATCAGAAAGAAACAGAGCCATTTTCATTAAAATAAACAAACAAGCACTTTAGTAGCAAGCATGAAACTTCAGTTGCTATTTTGGCTCAAGACTGATGTTGGACTAAGTACTTCCAGATTCTACTTTCTCATCTGCAAGAAGTGGGAGGTAACGCTGGCCTCCCCTCCCCTCTTCTTTCTTCTCTCCTCCCTCCCTCTCTTCCTTCCTTCCACCGTTGTGGGCAACACAGTCAATGATTCAAATGGTGTAAAAGGGGTAATAATAAAAAGTAAGTCTCCTTCCCAACCCTAAGCTTCACCCCCTCCCCAGAGGCAACCATTGTAGCCAGGTTCTCACGTCCCTGCCCGGGGAAGTTTTATGCATTGAAAATATACATGTAGGCATATTACCACCTTTACACACTCACACATACTCTCTCTCTCACACTCGAATCACAGCAGAATACAACCCCTCTGCCTTTAAGATAGTGATGATTATCAAATAAGGATGCATGCCCTCATATTTGCTCGATTTCACATAAGTCCCCATTATTCCATCTGAGAGGCAGTGTTAAGCAAGCAGCACAAATTTTCTTTTAAGTAGCTTGAGAATTTGGGGAGAGTTTCACAATCCATAATGAAGTGTCACCGACTCAGGACCGGGAATTTCTGGACTGAAAAATCAGCCTGTAAGTCTAGGTGCAGGCTGACTCGGAAGTTTGGAATTTCTTAATATGATTCCTGCTAACATATCCATCTTTTAAAAAAGCCTCTTTTTATCACAGCTGCCTCTTAGCTTGAGATTCTTCAATGGTTCCCCATAAACCAAAGATAAAGCTCAAACCCCAAGCTAACACTCACAGCGCCAACATGCCCTCCTCTGTTCCCCAGCAGGCCAGCCCAGCCCAGCCAGGCCCCCTGCTCCCTTCTGCATTCCCCTCCTGCATAGCCCCCCCCCTCCCTCCACATTACACTTCCCCACTTTCTCTGCCTCTGGGCGTCTCTACCCTCTGGATTTCAGGAATTACAAAATCCTGGAACTGGAAGGCCATTTACGCAACAAGCACTTATGGAGTACCTACTGTATGCCAGCTCCCGAGCAAGCTGCTTGGAAACAGGTGCCTTGGTCACGTGCGAGTGCTCCTCACAACTTCTGGGGCCTGTCTGCTGATCAGACATTTCCCTCAAATCCAGGGGTGAGGCAGTTCATTTCAATAACAGGCTCTCAGTTTTTTCAGAAGATCCTGTCACTCTTGTGGCGTTACCACTTATCAGAGCTACTCTTGACGTGTACAGCCAGAATTAAACAGACTCCTTTGTTCTTGGTGTTCTATCTTTAGTAATGCTGCTGAAATCTGAGTGAGCATCATCAGAGGCACATGCCACACCAGGGACCCATTCTGAACACACGGCCCATGAGACCCCTGGGTCTCTGTCTTGAGAACTTCAGCCAAGTCAGGTCTTGGCACTCTATCACTTGTGCACCTACATTTTTTGAACAGCAAGACTTACATCAAACCTTGTGAGATCTCATCGGCCCACCTCGACAGATCTTTTTAGATCCTGGTGCTCTTGCCCATGAATTCACAATCCCTGCCAGGTTGGTGTCCCTGTTTCTTGAATGTGAGCCACAGGCCTCCTCCATCCAAGGCAGTCAAAATAACTGAAGGGAATGAAACTGAAAACAGAGCCCTGGGACACGAGACACTTCCCTCTGGCTGCCTTGGACCCACTGCCTGTGTCCTCTTGGGGCCTGACACACACCAGGGGCCCATGCCAGTTCTGAGGCTGCCACCGATTCCAGCACCCAGCCCAGCCCAGCCTTCCATGGCTCCTCACAATCCACACCACCACGCCCACATATTCCTTTGATAACATGATCTAATTATCCTGCCCCTTTTTTCAACAAACACCCTTTCCCTACATAATTCAGTTCATATTAGATTCCTAAAATCGCAGAGGTGATGGAAGGTGATTTAGAGAAATTATCGAATGGGTTTCATCCTCTATAAAACTTTATTGCCCTTATCACTGGAACTTTTGTGGGTTTTTTTGTGCCATTTGAACATCTAACCACTTCTTACCCCCAAAGAACAAGTTCCCTGATAGCAGGAATGTGCCACCCCTGACTGGGGCAGGAGGAACAGAGTGGAGCTGGAAGAGGATCAACATTTAATAGGTGCTCATGCTACACTGGGAAACTGACATGTTTAATCCCCATGAAAACTTTGCTTAGCAATACTAGTATCCCATTTTATAGATGGGCCCACCATGGCCTGGAAAGGCTGGATAATCTGCCCAGGATGATCTGGAAAGGGGTGAGCTCATTGGTCATTCGCCCTAGGCCCACTGACTAAGAGTGGACCACAGTGACAGTAAAAACGTATACAGGAAAACAGAGCACTCAAAACCAACTTTAAAAAGTGGGAAAGGTCCAGAATAAATGTCCAGGTAGCTACAGAATCTGGCCACCACTGTCATCAGGGTGAGGTTCTGCTGCGAATGCCTCATCTCAAACCTTTTGTGCCAAAGCACTCGTTTGATCATCGAATAAACCCACACTGAGTACCGACTGTGTGTCAGGCACCGAGGGGGCTGAGGGTGGTGGTGGATGAGATCCAGTCCCTGTCTTGGGGCACTCACTGTCTAACGGGGGAGGCAGGCTTGGAAACAACATGGGCAGTCCCCAGATAGACATCGGCACACACAGGTAGCTGCCGTCTAATCCTGGCTGGGATTCCCAGCGAGGGCTTCCAGAGGAGATGGTGTTTGAGCCGACTCACAAAGGCCTGGCAGTCGACGGAGGGCAGAGGGTGGCTTGAGGTAGTGGGAAGAGCAGGTATCCAGACATCAGGGCCACATGCAAAGGCCCAGGGCCCAGCAAGAGGGAGGAGAGGAGGATGGCAGGATTCTCCAGGGCTAGAGTGGGGCACAGGAGAGGCAAGAGCAGGGCAGGTCAAAGAAGGGACTCCTGGCATCCAGAGGTGCCTGAAGGGCGTGGATGCCATGTGAAGCACCATTGACCTTGATGTCACAGGGCCCAGGGCAAAGCTGCCACAGGTGCACGCTGCTGCCTCCTGCTTACAGGGGATGAGGCCTGGGGAGCTGAGCTCTGACCTGGGGGTAGGGCCTCCAGACTTGGGCAGCACTGCCATGGCCACCTCCTAGACGGAGAAAGCAGGGTGGACTGAGCACGAAGGGGGAGAGTGGCGAGAAGAGGGGTTCAATGACACGAACACCCGTGTGGCCTTGGGGAAAAGGGGGAGCAGTGGAGAACACCCGTGTGGCCTTGGGGAGAAGGGGGCGCGGACATCGGGGAGCAGGTTTGCCGCACCCGTGAATGAACAGAAGACCTTCTCCCAAACAGTGCCAGGACACCCTGGGCGACGGATTCACCAGTGAACACAGATCTTTTCATGGCAATAAAATACATTCTGACATTTAACATAAGAGACTGCTGGGGACGGCACAGGAAGAAGTCATTTCTCAGCAAGGAGCTGCTGAGGCTGGCATTTCCGGTGCCTGCAGGAAGCTTGTTCTCCTTGGAAGGAGCAGCTGGCTGATGCCGAGGCTCGGGCCTCCCTCATTGGGAGCTCAGGGCCTAGCTGGGGGTCTTGATGAGCACATGATACAATCACTGCCTGTTCCCTGCTTCGAGTGGATGCAGCCAGGCAGCCTGGAGGGACCTTCAGGGCTTCCTGCCCTCCCCATGCCCACACCTACCCGGAGTCTAAAGGGTCAGCTTTATAGATGTGCTTGCTGAGACAACACCTCAGTCTCTACCTCCCTAAAGCCCCTGCCCCACCCATTACTGTCAACAAGATGTGTCTATTCCCCTGGCCACTGCCCCTCTGGGACCTGGGACCTGGCCCTCCTTCCTGCTGGTAACTGCTCCCGGTACCCCTCCCCCAAGGCCCATCAAGAAGCCTGTGGGGCCGGCAACCCCTGGAATGGACTCTGCTCACAGAGACTGGTGGCTGGACCTGGGGGTGTGTATTTTTCCAATGCCTCTTCTACTGACCTTTAATTACACTGTTTGCCCAGCTTCCCAAACCATTAACTTCACCTCGCAGCAACCATACGTCAATTAACAGAGGGCCCGCTCTGAGCTTGAGCTCCTGAACACAATTAGGCGTGACAGTCCACAAATAAGAAAGAACTGGAGAATTAATTAAGGTCTAAGCAAATTAATTACCAGTCCCCAATCGATTCCGATGCCAGCACACATGCTCCTGGGCTCACTGTCTTTCCTAACATCTCCAAGTATAAATGGAAACTGAGATCTCCCACACGATTGCTGTTCTAGACCAGAGGCACAGCATCGCCCTGAAACCACCTCTCTGCAAGGGGGCAGAAATGGCTGCAGTGAGCATCCCAGGGCTTCCCACGTACTCAGCACATGTGTGTGTACACGCATCAGTCATGTGACACAGGCGTGTGCACACACACTCTGAAAAACTAGGGGAGGAACCTGGAGGCAGAATAGGGAGGATACTGCGTAGCCTTGGCTGCCTCTGGGCCACACTGCTCAGTTTCTCAGCTATAGGGGTGAGGGGTTATCTCAGAGGGCTTGAAATAGCCCTGGGCTGGGCCTGGGAGGCCTGGGCTCTGGCCAGCTCAGTACCACTTTCAGCAAGTCTGACTTTGTTCATTCTTCTGTAAGAAGGTGATGGCATGCTCTGCCTTCAGACCCTCCCGGCACAGAATGAGGAGAAC
The DNA here is from genome assembly GCF_001698545.2 of Rhinopithecus bieti. Classification (NCBI taxonomy): domain Eukaryota; kingdom Metazoa; phylum Chordata; class Mammalia; order Primates; family Cercopithecidae; genus Rhinopithecus; species Rhinopithecus bieti. The sequence goes on along the minus strand of NW_016803341.1, from coordinate 774,971 downwards.
CGAGGGGGAGGAGAGAGGCCTGCTGGAGAATATGAGGGGAGCCGTGCAGCACCCAAGAGCTCTGCAAACCTCAAGGAGGCCTGCAGTCACAGAGGTCCTGGTGGGAAGGGGCTGAAGGAGGGTCTCGTCAGAGGCCTTATTTCCAGATGAGGAGACAGTGGGTAGAATGGGGTGGGAGTGGTGGAGTTTGGTGTGCGGTCCAGGTGAGTGTGTCTCAGGCCACTCTTAGGCAGTGTGTAGCCCACCTCCCAGGCTTCAGGCTGGAGCCTGCAGAGGAGCTGGCAGAGCCTTGGGAAGAAGAAGTTGACTCCTGGGGCTTCCTTGTTCCCTAGAGCTTGAGTTCCCAACCTGCTCAGAAGTGTGAGAGTCTGGATGTGGCCTCTGACCACAGGGCACAAGCCTCTTCAGGACCCCCCATCACCCTGAAGACCCCCTTCAACTCCACTCACATCCCAACAACGGGGTTTAAATATGATCACTGCCAATTTCCCCAGCACCTTCCCCTGTGCACTCACTGCTGAGTCCCATCTCTGCAAGCAGCCTAGAGGGACAGGGGACCCTCCACGAGGTCAAGCACAGCCTGAGCCAGCTTCTTGGTCACCTTTAACAGTGGCCCAGCTAGGTCTGGCCTAGCCTGCCTCGGAGAGCTGGAGTGAACTCCAGGCAGGACCTAGGCCCTGCCAGCACCCAGTGCAGCGTAGGGATACTCTGGATAAGGTGAAGAGAGGCCAAGTACAGGGACTGGACAGTGGCCTTGAGAGGACCAGCGGGCTTTTGAGTCCCTGGTGGGTAAGGGCCATACCTAATCATCTCAAAACTGTGTCAGCATTGACTAGGGCAGTCCGCAAGTGCCCACCTGCAGATGAGAGGGATGGACATGGGGACTAGAGAGATGGAAGCCTGTGTGGTGGGAGGGGAGGCTGGGGCTGGGGCAGAAGGCAGGCAGGCACCCAGCCAGGACTCAGCAGCCAGGCGGAGGAAGAAGCCACAGAGGGCCTGCCTCTCCCTGGATCCCGGCGAGCTAGGACTGTCAGGGCTGCAAACCACATTATGCAAGCTGCAAGGGATGTTCACGATCTCAAGACTACAACAGTGGCTGCACCTGTGCCAGCAGCTGAGGCCTCATTCCCAAAAAGAAGAGGGGAGGGGAATTGCACTAGAGTCTGAAGAGGGGCAGGTCAGAAAGTCTCAGACCCAAAGCAGGGACCCTCCTCCTAAAACAGTCCCAGAGAGGTTAAGACCACTCCAAGGTCACACAGCAAGATGGCCAGTAGGGCTGGAATGGGCCGCCGGCAAAGTTCTTATCTAAAGCTTGGCTAAGGACAGATTACATCTTGGCCGAATCCCAGATCCAGCCCAGTGCAGCCGAGCGCTGCCCCTTCTCAGACTGCATCTGACCCTCCAGGCTGAATGGCCAGGAACAGCAGTTGGGCAGCCGTGTTTGCTTTATTAGGCCTCTTAACGAAGTCAGATCTAAAGGGTTATTCCATTAATGGCCCACGACAGAAATAGCTGAAAGTTCATTAAAAGTGTGGAGTTGCTATAGCAATTATCTGGGCTGGCTGAGGCTAAGCCAGGTGGCTGGTTCTGGGAGTTCATTAGTCTCTGGGTCATCCAGGGGTGGGGCTGCCCAGCAATGACCTCTCAGCCTCTCACAGGGCTTTGCAGGTGCTTCAAAGCACCTTCCTCTCAGTGGAAACTGGTTTGTGGCCTCACTTGCTCCTCCCAGAGCTCTGGGCTGTAGGAAGGTGGGTACTGGTACCCACATTTTACAGATGGAGAAGCAGGGCCCTGGAGATGATGATCAGGGTCAGGACCATGAGCCTGGGTCTGACTCCGGCTCTTCAGACTGTGCCTTGGTACCACAGAGGTCACAAGTCCTCATGCCCTGTGCTGGCCTGTCCCCGTTGTTGTCCTCTGGCACAGATGGGGAGCTCTGCTGTTATGGTTTAAGCACTGGTTTACCCTTCTCTTTTGACAACTATGCACTGCCTTACGCTGTTCTCAATACCAAAGGCTTGAAACCTAGACTAGCAGAAGCTTCCAACCTTCTCTTGTGCCAGGAACCACTCTGGCTTCACTCTGGTGAAGCCTATGGAGCCCTCTCAGAATAATGTTTCTAAATGCATAAAACAAAACACATAGGATCACGGGGATCATCCTGAAAGAAATTACCAAAATATTGTGATATAGTAATAGATGTTTTTTTTTTGTTTTGTTTTGTTTTGTTTTTGAGACAGAGTCTCACTCTGTTGCCAGGTTGGATTGCAGTGGCGTGATCTCGGCTCACTGCAACCTCCAACTCCCTGGTTCAGGTGATTCTCCTGCCTCAGCCTCCTGAGTAGCTGGGATTATAGGCCTGCACCACCACACCCAGCTAATTTTTGTATTTTTAGTAGAGATGGGTTTTCACCATGTTGGCAAGGATGGTCTTGATTTCCTGACCTCGTGATCCACCTACCTCGGCCTCCCAAAGTGCTGGGATTACAGGTGTGAGCTACCACACTCAGCCTAGATGTGCTTTTTAACTAATGAATTAAAAACAAGATCTATCAGTTGATGTATTAAATATGAATTAGTGGACAGGCATGTCCACTAATCCCAGCCTCTAATCCCAGCACTTTGGGAGGCCGAGGCAGGTGGATCATGAGGTCAGGAATTCGAGACCAGCCTGGCTAACATGGTGAAACCCCATCTCTACTAAAAACATAAAATTAGACGGGCATGGTGGTGCATGCCTGTAATCCCAGCTACTTGGGAGCCTGAGGCAGGAGAACTGCTTGAAGCTGGGAGGTGGAGGTTTGCAGTGAGCCAAGATCGCGCCACCACACTCCAGCCTGGGTGACAAGAGCGAAGCTCTGTCTCAAAAGAAAAAGAAAATATGAATTAGTGTTGATCATAAATAATATTTTAAGATCTCTGTAAGAACTGTAATGTGCCATGAAAACATCTGTGATTTCTACTGGTGACAAAGTCACAGGTCCTGCTTCTGACTGTGGTTTGCTGCCTACATTCGTAATGGAAGGAAATGTTAAAAGGCAGTTAGAGGTTAATGTAAATCTTTTCTCTGACCAAACTCACTGGATCCACAGCATTCTGTCTACTGATCCCTTGGGGGTCTGGGACCCCAGGCTAAGAACCTCTATGCTGAAAGCAGAATCTCAGCACAGAGCTGGTCAGTGGAACCCCGTGACCTGTCTTTTAGCTACACATTTTGCACCACTTCTCCCAGCTGGGTACCCCCTGGGCATCAGGAGAGGTGTGGAAGGGTCGTCTGTCTTGCTGGGAGCCCCGCGGTCCCCCACACCCACCCACACCACACATCTATGTGCTGTGCAGGTCTTACCTACAGCAGGGAACGGCACAAACCTCTGGATGAGAAGGCGGGTGGCTGGGGTGAACTTGTTGGCTTTCTGAACCAGGACATTAAGGCCCACCTTTGAAAGAAAAAAATAAAAACACAGAAAAAGTACATGATGCTGCAGTGGCTTGTGGGAGGAGGCGCAGAACTGGAGGAAGGGCAGAGAGTGGGGGATGTCATCTTTCCCCACAATTGCACCTCACACCCCTAATCCGAGCGTCACCTGAGGTTGCAGAGCTCCAGTGTCGCTGCATAAAGTACCACTGCCCAGTCATCCCAGGCAACTGGCCCATAAGAGGGAGAAGTAAAGCATCAGACACATACACACACATTTACACACTCACACACACACACTGCAGAGGAGAAAAGGGATGGGATGATGTGGCAGTTGCTGGTAAAACGATACATACTCCATGAATAAAAGAAGTGTAGGAAGGCCTCATTCCCACCTTAGCCCTAAGCACTACCTTTCTGAAATCCCATGGTACACCCAGGTGTGGGCCCAGCCAGACCATAAGGGCTCAGGACAGGGAGACCCCCACACCTGCCCACAGGCTGCAGGACTAAGCAGTGTAGCTCAGGGCAGGATGGAGGGTGAGGTGGATGTCCTGAACTCACTGTCATTGCCTTCATACCTGTCATCTGGCCCAGGATGCCAGGTGCCCCACCCAAGCCCCTGGCTGGGGTCTTCATCACTCCAGTCCATCCCCTAGGCTCTTTCACCTTTCGAGAGCACAGGCTTTCTGATGTCTGCCACACCAGCTCCTCTCTATGACCAACCTGCCTGAGAAGGTATCATCTCCTTCCCGCAGCAGCCTTGGCCTCCATAACCTCACTTCCCCAGTCCCCCAACACCCCACATTCAACCCCGAGAACTGCTGCTCATCAGATGCTCCGTAGCCTTCCAGTCATGGGGCCTTTGCAGTGCTGGTCCCTGTGCCTGGGATGCCTCCCTCCTCCACTCAGTCCACACCTGTTCTTTCGGGCCCGCCCAGGAGTTCTACCTCCAGTGTCACTTACTAGCAGTGGGACCTTAGGCAGGTAAGTCATTTCATCTTTCTCTGCCTTGGTTTACCTATCTGTAAAAAGGGATAGTAATACCTACAACATCCCAGGGCTGGTATAAGAATGTATGTAAAGTGGTGGGTGTGAGCTTGGCATATAAGAGACCTCAATAAATGAAGCTATATAATCATGATGTCACCGGACCAGGAGAAGTGACTGCACCTTTTTCATCTTTGTATGTCCACTACTTAGGGCTACACTCACTGGCACATAGTACACGCTCAATAAATTGGTGACTCAGGAATAAATGCAGGAACCAACAAACATATGACTGCATGGAGAAGACAAAGGCTGGGAGTGGGGCTTTGCGGAGGAGAGAAAGATGGGGTTGGGCTAGGCAGAGGAAAAGGACTTTCTGGTGGAGAAATGCATATGAGTGCAGGCCTGGAGACAGAAAAGGCAAGATGCATGAAACCAGAAAAGGGGTTGGGTTGCAGAGGCCTCTGCTTCCCCAGACAGTGGTCAAAGCCAGCCCCCTGTGCTGTCTTTCCTGGGGAGCGTGGGAAGAGCCGTGGCAGGACTCCTGGCCTCATGGGCCAGGGCAGCCTGCTCTCAGGTCTGGCACACCTGGTGGCTCAGCAGGCCACCCTGTGCCCTCGGGCCTGGCTCTGGCCTTAATGTTGTGGGTGGTTGGGGAAGACGCAGAGCCTTGGGAAGGCCTCCAGGGCTGCCAGGTGCCTGCCGCTGTTGAGGCAGGGTGCAGCAAGGCAGAAACAGCCCAGGCCAGGCTGCGACTGTGAGATCCAGGAAGACAAGGAAGTGCTGGTCCGCCAGCCCCGGGGCAGTGCAGCATTCCGTGGAGCCAGAGTGCTTCCTGGCATGCCCACCCTGGGCTCTCGGGAACACAGCCCCCATCTTAAGTCTCAGGCTGATCCTCAGAGTCCAATCCTTGGTCTCCCAGCTCGCTCAAGGGAAGGCTGGGAGGCAGCCAGGGGCATCACGGCGTGGACTCACTTGAGTGGTACAGTGGGCAGGGCTGGGGAGCTGCCGGTTCACACTGGGCCTTGCTGCCCCCGCCACACGAATGGAATTCATCAAGTCCAGGAGCGAGTGACTCAGAAATGGCCTCCCTCACCCCCAAAAAAGTGCAGTGAGAGAAAGCGTGGGAGGAGGCTGGAGGACACACAGATGGGCAGTAGCGATGAAGAGGAGGGGGCTTGGGAGAAGTCAGTAAGCACCTCCTACGTGAGGCCACTCAGCACATATTCACATGAAATATCTTAATGAGATCCCCACGACAAGTCTTTTGGATAGACCAAGTTGGCCCTTTTTACAGATAGAGACAGGTCCAGAGAGGTTGAACAATTTTGCCCAAGGACAGACAGCTGTCATGAGGCAAGTAAGGCTAGGATTTGAACGCAGGGACTGCTAATTCCAAAGCCCTGCTCCTAACCACAGTGCTCTCGACCTTCCCATTGTCTCCCACCTGAGGGAGCGATGCTTTCATATCTGCATGCCTTTGAACGGCACATCTGCATAGCAAGCACCTCCCTGACAATGGCCACCTTGGGGCTGGGGTCCAAATGAGTGGAAAACAGAAGGCAACTCCTGCAGGGAAGACAGGGCCCTTGAACCATCCCTGCCCCCAGCAGCCAGAAGTCAGAAGATCTGAGTTCAAAATCCTGCATGACAATTTAAGAAGATACAGGAAGTGCTGGAAGAGGCGGGGAGCAGGAGCCATTCAAGGAAGTGAGCAGAGGGGCTGGGACCCTTCCCCATGACAGCCTCTTGGGGGTAGGCAGGGCTGGAGAGCAGTGGGAGGGAAAGGAGGAAAGGTAGCCATCACATTTGCCTCCCTCTCTCCAAAGCCTCCCCCTCCCTGGTTGGCCATTCTTCCCACTGGCTAGGACTGGCACAGCTCAGAGTGTAGGGAGGAAGAACGAAGAGAGAAAACAATGTTCTTGTCCCAGGTTTCTTCTGGGCTCTCCTTCCCTGAAAGTCACCAGGTCTCCCAGCATGGATAGGGTGACTTTTAGTGCGGTACACATATGTTTCTGAGAGCATGGCCAACATGCCTGAGACCGAGAAAGGGGCTGGGGACCAGCAAAGCAGGGAGGAGACCTGGGCATGTGTGTAGCTGTGAGCTCACAAGGAGTCAGTGAGGTCACAATGCCCACTTGTCAGTGATGGGCCCAGTGGCAGGGAGGGCATGGACACAGAAGAGGCAAAGGGCCACTTACCCTCACCCCTTCCCAGGCCCCAGCCCAGGTCTTACTGCCGCAGCACCTAGGACAGCCACAGCCTGAGAAGAACCCAAGATGGCTGCAGACCAGGGGTTGAGAGCCTGTCTGTTCTGGTTCCTCAGGGCCCTTTGGCCTGGAACATTTGGTAGAGCCCGTTAAAATGAAAAAGCCAAGAGGCTGGTGGCGCTGAATGCCAGCTCGTTTTCCCTGGCATGGTGGGTCCTGTTTAAGGGAACCAGCTGGTATTAATGGCACACAGCTCATCACAAACAGCAGCTAGCGATCAGAAAAATCAGAGCTAATAATCGGGTTCAGGAAAGATAATGAGATGTGGAACAATTACTGCTGAGGGTCCCCCAGGATCTGTTTTAACAGCATCCAAATAAGCCACAAAATAGAAATTAACCAAACAGGAGCTCCATTTTGGTAGATGGGGAAAACAAACAGGGTGTGGATTTTGCACAAGAATTTCTCCTATGGCCATCAGACGGGGTTTCTGGGAAAACCAGGGCTCAGGCCCCAGAAGACATCAGCAATATCCTGAAAGAGGGAATAGGCCTTCTTGACCACCTATCTCCAAGGTCTGGCTACTGGGCCAGTGAATTTGCCATGAGCAGCTGACAGGAGACCAGGGGAAAGGGAGGGAAGGCCAGCTTCCTGATAGTCCCCATAGAGATGGGAACAGGGTCAACCAGCAGCAGGAGCTGTGGGTAGGGTGGGAGCTGCATGACACCAAATCTTTAGTGTCATGAGCTACACAGTTGGTGGCTGTAGCCTTAAGAACCAAGGGCTTTCTGGGCCAACAGGCCAGCAAGGAGACACTGGATGGAGCTGGAAAAATGCCTGCATCCCTCTCCCCGCATCTGTGCCCTGACTCCAGCCTGAATATCCGTTGCCTGGTGGATGCCTCTATGTCCAAGGGCTCTAGGCATTCCACCTTCTCGCACCTCAAATGAAGGTTGTCTCGCTCTTCCTCACCCACACCCCAGCCTCCTCGCCCATTTCCAGCTCTGCTTCTCATGCCAGAGACCTCAGAGCGTTCTGGGCAGAAGCCTCCTGGGGCCCACGTGTAACCATGGCTCCCTGGTGCATCTCCCGGATATCATGAATGCAGCTGTTTGCTCTCCCTGCTCCCCCGACTCAGCACGCAGCCTCTGTCCCAGGATGACTGCGTGCCTCCTAACCAGGCCCCCTGCTTCCATTCTTGCCCCCATCCATCTGTTCTCTACAGCAGTCGGAGTGAAGTCTGAAAACACATGGCAACTTGCTTAAAGCCTTCAGTGGTACTGGAGGAGCCACACAGCCCTGCAGGACTGCCTGGCTTGCTTGAAAGGCTCTGGCTACCTGTATGAGGAGGTGCCGTGAGGGAGTGGGTCCAAGGGTCATGAAGCCTCCTGAGGAAGGGGATGCCTGCCTGACCCCTGAGTAGGAGGCTAGGAAGGGAGCGGGACTCCGCCGAGGATCAGAAGAATGAAATACCAGGTCGTCTGCGGGGCACTCAGACAACAGTCCGCAGACTCTACTGCAGAACAATGGAGGAAGGGGCATGCCTAAAAGGAGGGCACCTCTTGGGCGATAATAATGTAACCAAGGGTTAGGGGTTTGTGTGGGCACTGGGGGCAAGGGTTGGAGAAGGTCAAAGAATCGCTGAAGTACCAAAACTATCCACCAGAGGGCACACTTGATAGAACACATTGGTAGTCAAGTAGACCCAAGACCCTCCATGGAGGTCAATTGTTCCCCAACCCCAGCCAGCCTGCTGCTTGGCAATGGGGTCAGCAGCAAAGTAGCCAAGTAGCTGGGACAGAGTTCTGCACAGGCTAAAACATCAGTTGCTCCAGCTGTGACCAAGTTGCTTGTTTGCTGACAACAGTGACCAACCCTGACTCCTGAACCATGCCCCACAAGGGCCAGGGGGCTACCTGCTAGGAAATCAATTACACAGACCCCTTCTACACAGGAGGCGGCAACAACTTGTCCTCCCTAGAAAAGACACAGAGCTGCTTTCTGTGTCTGACTCGCACTGCCAGCATCACCATCTGCAGGCTTCTGAACACTGCAGATTCTCTACAGGGTCCATGCGATGGACCCTCCAAACCCAAAGCCACTCCCTGAACACAGCAAGACAACAGTCTGGTCCAGGATTCCCAGGTGCTGTCATCCCCCTACCTCCCTCCAGCCTGGAGAAGAACAGAAGGGCCTGAGGTACACCCTCCACCACAGAGCCAGCCAGGCCCTGTCTTGCAGGCGGCAGGGCATGCTCTGGGCCAGGGACAAATATATGCCACTGACTTGACAATGGCCAGAAAACACAGGCCCAGGAACTAAGTATGAAGGTGAGCAGAGGGTTGAATTCTGTTACACCTAAAGAACCTCTCAAAAAATGTCTTCCAGTCCCCACTGCTCTCAGGGTACCTGGGGAGGGACTTGTCTGCCAGGCGCCATGATAATAGCTCCTCCAACCTAGAAGCTGAGAACAGCACTTGGCTTCTCCCCTCCCTATGCCACGGGGGGTGCAGTAGGAAAAAGGAAAAAGGGGTCTCTGTGTGTGATTAGGCCTCGATAGGCCCTGTCACTTACTTCACCTCCGTGCCTCAGTCTCCTCATCTGTAAAATGAGGATGAGCACCTAAACGATGTCTGGCGCGCTGCAGGCACTCTGGAAGTGCTAGCCATTATTACAATTCTCATGACTACTTTCCAGTCTGACTATCCAGGGGACACAGAGTTGTCAGTAAGCAATGGGAACTGGAAGGTGTACAGGTTCAGTACCCAGGGATCCCCTGGAACCCCTCCTTCTATGCCAGTGTCTGGTAGTGAAGGTTAACAGCTACTGCATCCTACACAGAAAGAACCCCTCAGGGCCCAGAACCCTTGGGAATGGAGTTCAGCACTGCCCCAACAGGGAAAAACCTCAGCCAGCTAAGACCTAGCTGGAAGGGAAGGGTGTGAGGAATGGGCATGAAGTGCCTCTCATCATGTGGCTCCCCCAGGCAGCTCCTGATTGGTCCCACATCACTTCATCCCTGAGTCTTCCTCTCCAGCCCCACATCCACCCTCATCCAGGCCCCTCGTCCATGAGGGTGGCCCCACCCCTTCTCCTCCAGCCCACTTCCACCTGCACCATCTGAGACACCCAGCAGATGACACCCAGGCAGGGCTCCAGGCATGGCCTCCTTCCTCCTGAGCAAGGCACTCACAGTGCTTCTTGACTGGCCCTGATCCTCCTCCACTCAGGATCACCATCACTCCCTACCCGGTGGCCACCCTCCTGCTCTGAGCCCGGAGTTGGTCATGCTCTCCTGTGCGCCTCTGCCTGTGTGGTGCCCTCTCTCTGGAACACCCGCCCTGTCTGCCCCTTGCTCTCTCCACTCTGTCCGATGAGTCAGCCCTGTGTGAAGTAGGGGCCCCTCCCCTGCTTCCACCACACCCTGGGGTCACCTTAATCATAATTCTGATTATACTACAGAACGTTCTAGCTTCCCCTCTCAGCGCCTTGAAGGACACCCCAGTCCCTGCAGCCCCCAGCGCCTGCAAAGTACCCGCACATCACAGTCCCCCGATGGGAGTCAAAGGGTCTTACTTCCTCTCACCCTCGGGTAGCCGGGGGCCCAGTTGAGGGCCGCCCACAGAAGTGCTTAATGCAAACTCTCGAACTAAAAAACAGTGAGGATTGAGAGAGGCTTCCTTTGTTAAAAGACAGCAAACTGTTAGATTTCAAAAATAACTTAAGACGGGATTTCTTTTTTATTCTCAAGCAAGCAGCCAGACATTGCCAAATCTATTTAGAAGGTTCACCAAAAGGCTGCTAATCCCACCCTGGTGGTCCTGCAACCAGCAGGAGTCTTCATTTGAGGGCATGCAAACTGGGGATCCCTGATCCCAGGGTTGCTGGCCAAGGTCAGGGCTCCTCTGAGTGGGGGAGGGGGCTCTCCAGGGCCATGGAGGAAGCTGGCCTCCACTCCAGCTCGCCCTCTGTCCCAACGACCTGCTTGCAGCCTGTAGGCCCCCATCCATGCCACCTGCTTGTAGGGACTCGTTTTAATTAATGCCAGAGCTGGGCCAACCACTGGGGCCATGACACTTGTTTGCAGGTCATCTCCTCCTAACAGGTTCGCCCTGGGAGGGGATTTGTCACTAACTGAAGCAGAGATCAGTTAATGAGGCTGCGGGACCTGGGGTTCCAGAGAACAAGGGAAAGGAAAATAAAATAAAGTCTCTTTCTTCAGAGGTTTTGTGACTTACACACACAAAAGAAAAGCAAGCAAGCTGCTGATTTTCCAAGTCAGAAACTCCACTCCATCTGCCGGAGTTAGACCCTCGCTGTGTGAAGACGTCAGGAGGAGGGAAGCCGCCACCGCTAGGACTCACAGATAGGAGGGGCCTCAAGGCCAGCAATCAGTCAGTGGCCTAATTAATAAGTATTTATGGGGCAGTGCCCTATGCTCCACTCCATGGGGGAGAAGCCATGGTGCCTGTCCCTGGCTAACTTGAAATTCAGTGGGGATGGGGCTCAGACTGCAGAACACTGAGGGGACAGGGACATGGTATGACTGAGTGTGAGTGGGGAGGACAGGGGTTTCCAGGACTTGTGGGGAGGGAGAGTGCTACAGGCTGGAGTGGTTGGGGAAAGCCTTTTGAGGGGTGCTGGAGCTCACAGGGAGGAGAAAGGAGGGAGGCCCCAGCACAGACACAGCCCCACGTGAGGCCCCAGCCCCTGCTCAGCAAGAACTCAGCTCTGGGAACCCCAGAGGGCTCCAAGTCCCCCAATAACTCTGTCTTCAGAACCCATACCCCACAAATCTGTGTTAGGTTTTCCCTGGCAAGTGGTTGGGATGGAGCGGCTGATGGTCCTTCAGGTGGGGCAGTGAGGACTGGACACACAGAGAGCTCGGAGCTCTCAGAAAAAGCTGAGTGATTTTTTACTTTTTTTGAGACAGGGTTTTGCTCTGTCGCCCAGGCTGGAGTGCAGTGGTGCAATCATGGCTCACTGCAGCCTTGACCTCCTGGGCTCAAGCGATTCTCCCACCTCAGCCTCCCAGGTAGCTGGGACTACAGGTGTGCACCACCATGCCTGACTAATTTTTTTGTATTTCTTGTAGAGATGGGGTTTTGCCATGTTACTCAGGCTGAGAAGCTGATTCTTGGCCTGCAGAGGAAGGAAGTCCACCAGGACAATGATCCCCTTCACTCGAGCCTTTCCATTCAGGGCCACTCAGCATCCTTCCCCATGTAGCCTCCTCCTTTCACCCCACCCCTGAGTCTCAAAGAAGGGAAGGGGATTTTTGAGCTGCTAAGCCAAGCAGACCATCAGTTCCTCTCATCACAAGGAACAAGGAGGAGGTGACAGTCCTTTCTCCCACTCAGGAGAGCCTTTGGCCTTCACCCAGCAAGTCCCCAGAATCAGGGACCCCCAATTTGTCTGACTCACAAATGAAGTCTCCTGCTGGGCTGCAGGACAAGCTTGGTGGCAGGTCAGTAGTCTCTTGGTGAGCCATCTGAATAGGTCTGCAATGTCTGGCTTCTTGCTTTTATGAAGACATAAGGATTTGGGAAAGAGATCTTGAGCATGAGATGGGACATCCCACTTCACAGCTATTGGGAGATGACTTGGTCTATGTGGGAGTGAAATAAATGAGGCCATTTCAGGACAACCCCAAATCCCTCCTTTAGAAGAATGGTGAATTAAACCGTGGTATATGGTACAATGGGTAATATACAGCTGTGAACTGTTATTATACAGTATTTACTTAATGGCACTGGAAAGATGAGGAAAGTGGGTTTTACCAAAAGGTTATTGTATGTGAATTCTTCATTATATGTGAATGTTTTCTTTGTCATTAGAGATAAGATATTGCTATGCTGCCCAACGTGGCCATAAGTGATCCTCCCATCTCAGCCTCCTGAGTAGCTGGGATTACAGGGGCACACCACCTTGCCCAGCTGAACGGTTTTGGAGTTTTTTAATTTTTAAACTTTTTTATTATTTATTTATTTATTTATTTTTCTGGAGATGGAGTCTCACTCTGTCGCCCCAGGCTGGAGTGCAGTGGCGTGATCTCAGCTCACTGCAACTTCTGCCTCCCAGGTTCAAGCGATTCTCCTGCCTCAGCCTCTCAAGGAGCTGGGATTACAGGTGCCCATCACCATGCCAACTAATTTTCGTATTTTTTTAGTATTGACGGGGTTTCACCACGTTGGCCAGGCTGGTCTTGAACTCCTGATCTCAGGTGATCCACCTGCCTCGGCCTCCCAAAGTGTCGGGATTACAGGCGTGAGCCACTGCGCCCAGACTTTTCTTTTTTTAAATGGGGTCTTGCCATGTTGCCCAGGTTGGAGTGCACTGGCTGTTCACAGGTGTGATTATAGCACACTATACACTCCAACACCTGGGCTCAAGTGATCCTCCCACCTCAGCCTCCTGAGTAGCTGGGACTACAGGTGTGCCCCGCTGTGCTCAGCTATGTGAATGTTGTTTGGTTTTCATTTTCTAATTATTTTTTCTTACCAGTTACATTAATGTATTGTGTAATGAATGAAATGACAGAGTTGTGAAGGGGCCCTCCGCCCTCTGGAGTTGGCTATAGAAGGCCATCCTAGTGGGGATCCAGAGAGAGCCAGATGTAGGCACAGGGGTGGGCTCAGAGGTGGGACAAGTGTGCAGAAGGTCCTGGCAGCTTGAGCGTCCACTCTGGCTCTGGCCCAGGGCTCTGACTGTGTCACTTGCCCCGGCCTCCTCTGGGAAGCAGGGAGCCACATCTACCATACCCTCACCCTCAGTCTCTGAACCTCCCCTACTGAGTAGCTGCTCTGGCCTCAAAGTACTGTGGAGACTCAGCGTGAGCCTAATGCCCCTGGCTCTGGGCACTGACAGGTCTTCAGGAGGAGCTGGACATGTGACACCAGTAAGGCCACAGAGAGGGAACAGCAGCGCCCCGGTAGCTGAGCAAGAGCTCAGGGGAGCAGGCACATGGGCGGGCCTTGCAGAGTCATTCAGAGGCGACCCCCCAACTCCAACCCAGCCACGTTATCGAGCATGAGGAGCGGCCTTCTGAGCAGAGTGCTGGGCAACTGTGGCCCCACTCAAGACAGATGTCCTGCCTCGGCGCCCCCGAGCACCACCTCACCTTCCTGCCTGCTCTTCATAACGGGGAGCACCGGGTTGTGCTCTGTCTACTGGAGCCTCTTTTTGGCCTGGAAAGCCTGTCCTGACTCCCTACCCACGGAAACCTGTCTCCCACATCCTTGCCCAGCCTGGCCCTCAGGTAAGCATCCACTTGCAATGCTGAGCGGGGTGGCCCCAGGGCAGCAGAGTCAAGAAGGAGCAGGGGAGGGAGTACTCACAGCAATGGAGACGGCACTGATGACAGCTCCCAGGTAGCCCTGGATGAACTTGGATACAGGTGAAGGCTGGAAAACAGAGGCAGAATTTCAGGCCTGCTGGGTGCCAAAAGCTCCCATACTTCCCCTTATAAGCTGTCCCAGCCAGCAAGAAGCATCCTGCCCACCAGCCTGGAAGGTGGGTGGAAGAGGCCCCTCAGGACCCAAAGGGATCAGGCCACCCTCAGCTCAGTTCCCAATGTAGAAATATAAATCACCAGTAACCAGGGAGATGCTGAAGGGCCCACTTCACTCCTGCCCTGTTCTAGAAAGGTCACTGGTACACAATGCTGGCTGGAGGTGAAGAACAGCAAGCAATTGATGGCTGGGGCAAGCAGTCTCCACTTTAGAGGTTAAATGTTGCAAGGGGGCTGTTTGGCACCTGGAGCACTTTCTAGGTGGAAATGCCAGTGTCAAGGCTCTCACAGGCCTTGCCAGCCCATGGAACAACTGGGCTCCCATGTCAACAGATGATAGCTGCCCAATATCTCTACAGAGTAATATACCCCAAGTTCCAACACAGACAATTAAGAAAGAGCTAAGGAACTTGCCCTGTGCTACAACTGCAGGTTTAGAGGTGTTTGGTTTAAGATAAATGGGAGTCATCCAAGCAGAGATGGCCATATGTGAAGCCTATGAGAGAGACTTGGGGTGGAGATTTAGATGTCAGGGGGCACCCACAGCGTACCAAGCCTCTCAATTCCTACAGCCCAGGCCAGCTCCTAACTCCCCTCCTCTTCCCCAAGGTTAGCAAATGTTAGGACTCTCCTCTACCCCAAACCGACAGACCCCCAAAGGGGACCTAGATGCATCCTGCCTTCTTTGCCTTTGAACTGAAGTGGGGGAGAGGTGGCCTCTGCAGCAAAGCAGGGGCCCAGGAGCTCTTCCTAGACAACAGAAGGGTCATTGGGCCTCCACCACAAGCTCTCCAAGGAGTGCAGGGTCTTTGGGGAGGAGGTACCAGTCCTGGACCCTCCCCACTCAGGAGCAGCCCTTCAGCTTGTGGCCAGCAGTCGGGACCTGAGAGCACTGAGGCAGCTTCCAGAAAATTTGGAGGAAGCTTTAGGGGAATTTGGCCCCCAAGTAGCTGATATCATCATGATCCAAAACCCAAATGTAAGAGCTACCCAAGAAGAATCTGAAAGCCAGCCAAACTCATCCCTTGCACTGCTCCCATTTAATGGGCCTTCTTCACTTCATGTAAACAGCTCCTCCCCAGGGGGCTCCTGGCCCAGAAACTCCAGCTGACCTCAGCCAAGTAATGTCTGAGTCGGCCACCCACCTGAAGGGTTGGCATTTTAAATAAGATATCTAGAGGAGGGCCATGTTTAACCAAGAGGCAGCCACTGATGTCACACTGTAGGGAGGATGACTGGGCCTCCCTATCCTGAACCCCACCACTTGGGAGAGGGCAGTGATGCTCACCTTGGTCGCATTGCGGTTTGCATAGTTGACACAGGCATTGTGGCTCTGGTTCAGCCACTGAAAGGCAATGATGAGAGAAGTCAGGGAAGGAGTGGTCACCTCCCTGGAAGCCAGGCCTGGACCCCAGGAGGTCACACATCCCCAGAAAGGCACAGCATGTGATCTCTAGCTCACATGGTGCCGCCCACGCTGCCGGTTAGCATGACTGATGGTCCTGGTTTGCCCAGGGCTGTGCTGGTGTTAGCACTGAGCCCTGCCTCTCGGGAAGTCTCTTGGTTCCTGAATGGGGTCCTGCACACCCCAGCAGTCCAGCTGATCCTGAGACAGTCACCTCTCGTGGAATGATGGCATTCACTGCCCCTGCAGACCCCACTGCCTTTGTCACACCATCTTTATTATATTACTTGCTGGACAAAAGTCGGCCTAGAATGACTGATAGCCCTGCACTTCTTTCAACAATCTCCCAGTCCAGTGTCCTGCACCTCCAGTTCCCAGACACAGAGGCCAGCAGGAGTTTTGTTCAGTGAAGACTGACATTTTCCCCTAGAACACAGACAGGTTTTCCTTCCTGCCCCTCTTTCTCTGCACACATAAACACAGAGATACCCTCAACTGTTTTCATGGCATCACAACCCAGACTGTCTCCAAGAGCAGGGACCAGGGTCTGTGATGCACTTCACCACCTCAGGTTAGGGGTGGATTAGCCTTCCTCAGTAGATGTGGGGGAGGCTGATGTCAAAATGAGAATATGGGCCTCAGGGTCACTGGCCTTGGGATAAGCAGCCAAGGGGCAGAGTGGGGGCCACCCCACTGACAAGCCAGCATGTTCCAGGCAGGGGCACGCAGCCCTCATCACCTCTGTCCAAAGGTTAGAGTGACACATGTGGATTGAGACATGCTGGGCTGCTGGAGACCTCAGCAGGGCCAAAGTCCTGGTTTTCCTTCAGTGACTTCTGGGCTAGGGGTGGTGTCGGGGTGGACTGACCCTACACGGGGTCTGGACGGGACAGGAGACACCAGGGCAGGGAGTTCTTAACCAGCACCTGTGTGGACCCTTCCTTCAGGAGCCCTGTTTGCTGGGAGACTGTTACCTGCCAGAAGACAGTGGATGCCAGTGTCTGGTTGGGCAAGAGAAGACCGACTACCTATGAGCGAGAGAGAAGAAATGCTGAAAAAGGCAAAAGAAACATCTATGCTTTTGCAAAGAAAAAATACACTACCACAAACGAGTGAGCTGGATCTATACAAACTGACGTGGTATGCCGTGTACACACAAACTGAGGTTCACTAAGGAAGAGGGTGTGCGATGGGAAAAAACCAACTTGCAGAATTGTATTACAGCATAATCTTATTTAAAGAAAAATCACCTTATATATATAACCATATACACAAACACATGCATACACACATCTCCAAGCATGAAAAAACCTGTAGCGTGGATGTCTCTGGAGGTTGGGTTGCAGGTTACTTTTGCACAATCTTAAATATTTCTGTATTCTTCTTAACAATAGACATGCATTATTTCCACTATTGGGGGGCAATAAAAACAAGCAAACAAAAGGAATACCTTCGTTTCCACTCAGGTTACCTAACTCCTTCTCACCCTAGCCTTCCTGTAGGATTTTTGCGAGGATTAAACAAAATCATTTCAAAGGCCTTAAGTGCTTTGTAAATACAAGTTGGGGGAATTTGTATCTGTTATCTGTGAATTTCCATGAAGCAAAAACCTATACCATGTTTAAGCAATTGAATGAAACACAGATTTCTAGTATTTGTTGAATGAGTGAAGGAATGAATGAAGAGATGAACAAATACACACATATACACATATGGCTACGTATGGAAGCACCGGCGTGGATCCATTATTCCCAAAGCCCAAATATCACCTAAGACCTAGACTTGCTGATCGTTTTTTTGGTTTAAGTCAAGATGAATGGTCTGATTTTGACACTGGCCAAGCCTTGGACTTCAGGGATCCATGTGCATCTCTCCAGTTTACCTTTTGAGTGTTTGTGTGCAAAGTAACATCTACCAAGTCCCGCTGCATATGGGAAAAATGTGCACAACCATCCACATATTGACTTATTTATTATTCCTGTAGATAAAATGGCTCTTTGGCAAGAATTTCTGTAAGGAACAAGTATAAACATTCAATAATATGCAGTAAATCAAATTCTAGACATCCCCAGCAGCATTAGTAAATCATGTTTTAAACATTAAAATGTTTTAAAACAGCAAACACACACACACACACACACACACACACACACACACACACACACACACATAATCTATATTTATTGGCTCACATCAGTTTGAATAAAATTATATAATATAAAGCTATTCCATAGCTCCAAAGAGGAATTATGAGATTTTTTCCCCCAGAATGAGATCCCAACTTGATTTTTTTTCTTTGCAGTGGCAGCTTAGGGAACTAGAGTGAGAATCAGGGGAACTTGGGTCTTACAGTCAGCTCCATCCCCGTGTGATCGCCGGCAGAAGATGATCCCCTTTGGGGCTCTAACTTTCTTACCTATGAAAGTGAAGGGGGTGACCTCAGTGTAAAATTCTACTTCTAAATTCTGGGTAGTTGGTGTCAAGTCAACAGAGACAGTCTTGTCTGTAATGGGATCCCATCTGCCAAGGAGTATCCCAGGAAACTGAGGACCTCCTCCTAGTTGGGGCCCCCAGTTAGAAGCCAAACCAGAGGGAGGAAGCCGAGCCTAGCAGGGGTGGGGACAGGACAGGGGTGGGTGAAGAGGACATGTGCTCATATGTGTACACGTATGCATGGCTGACTGCCTCCTACCACCAGAGAAAGTTAATAAGTCTGTTCACCGTTTGGAGCCCAGCACGTCATCCCCTGATCTGGAGTCTACTGAACACGGTGTCTTATGGACTACATGTCTTCTCCTCTGAATCCCCACTTACCCGCCTTGAACTGTGCTTGGACCACCAGGAACATCGTAAGATACAGCCCAATGGGACTCACTGCATTTACCTGACAACTGCTGTCCAGGACACGGCCGGTGACACCACAGGGTTCCCTTTATAATCCTCTTGGGGGAAGTATTTTCCAGTCTCAGGGTCAGAAGCTGTGCCTCTGAGTAACTGGTGTGCATGCGCCTTGCAGACACTGGGCCATTTAACTGAGTCTCTTTGCACCGTCCAGAAACTCAGGCCAGCTCTCCATAGCCACATCTGCCAAGTGTACAGACCCACACTGCCTGGATTCTGTGCCCAAACCTCACTTCTGGCTTCATTTTATCTTCCCTTCCCTTTGTCTCATTTTCATCTTCACTTCTTTTATCTTTAGTGACAAGCATTTTTAAAAGTGACATCAAGTCTTTTCCAGAACAAACCAGAACTCTAAACTAAACTAGTATTGGGGCTATGTACCACACACATACACACTGCCCATGGCTCTGTGACCAGCGAGCTTTTTACTTTGTTAAACAATCCCCACTTCCCATCCCAACCTCCTGCCCTAACATGGGTCTGGGGTCCATGCTGGCACCTCTGACTGCTGTAAGTCTCCTCACTCTTTCTTAAAGAGATGGATGGACTGATTGATTTTGCCAAGCATTTCACTTACCATAATCCTCATACTAACCCTGGGGATCAAAGCAGAGATGACTTTTGATATTTTGCAAACGAGACAACTGAGGCTTAGAGAAATTCAGTAATCTGTCCATAGTTTCATAGCAAGCTAGAGAATCAGGTCTCCTGGTTCCTGGCTTGAGGGCCCTGACTCTGATTTTAGGGTGCTCCTTCTCCAGCTCATCCCCCTGAGCACAGAAAGAGGGGGGATCCAGTCAGCACTCCACATCCATTTATGGGGAGCTGCTTCTACGTACCAAGTTCCTTGCTGCTCCTAACGGAGAAAGTCAGAGGAAAGGAATGAGCACATGCGTGCACGCGCACACTCACACCACACACACATACACACACACACACACTCCTTAACCACAATAAAAACAAAAACCAGACAAGAAAATGGAGGATAACATCCTTTATAACACCTAGGCTTGAAAATGACAAGATGGCTTAATGAGGTATTTGGATATGTGTAAAGCTGATAAATTTTAACATCCAAAGAGGAGTTCAGGAAGGGAGGGGTGAGTGTGTCCCGGCTATCTAACAAAGGCGGAGGTAGGAGTGAGCCGAGGGGGTGCAGACACCGGAGCAGGGACAGCCGAGACAGCGGAGAGACTCGTCTGACTGCAGAGGAGGTCTGGGAGCCCAGAAGGGAGTGTGGAGAGGGTGAGCTTAGAGAACAGGAGCACAGAGCTGCACCGGCCAAACAGAGCCTTAGGGGGCCATGTGAGGCTAAGGCAGGGGAGCAGGGATCCTGCCCTCCAGGTCCTCACAGTCAGGCAGGGACCAAAAGCACGAGGATGCCAGCCCCATTCCCTATTAGGCAAAACGCAGCACCATCTGCACAATCCCAGGAGCAAGAGCAGATATTTTATAACTTCCTTTTTTCTTTTTAAGTCTAAATTAAAAATAAATGTTCCCTTCAGCTCTCAGATGTATATCTCTGGTGCAACCTGCCCACATTCCCTCCCGCTGCCCTTTCCAGAACATGGCAGGGGAAAGGAAGAAAGAGATGGATAGAGAGGGAGCCAGTCCACCCAGCTTCAATGCCAGTGGATTGCACCTCTTCCAAGAGGGAAACGATTCAGGCGTGGCCACGCAGACGGGTGGAGAGCGCCCAGAATGTGGCTGGTACCAAGGAAAGTGGAAGGAGAGGGAAACAGGAGCCAACAGCTAGGATTTCTAGCCCAGCCTCCACCCTATCGCGCTGCAGGACCTTGGCCAAATCACACATCCTATCTCTGCTCCCATTTATAGTTCATAACATGGCTGAAGTCCCCTCTGCCGCTCCAGCCCCCTGGCAGCTGTGCTCTCTGCACATCCGTCTGTACCTTTACTGTTCCCCTTCCTCTTGGGTGTCTTACCACGGACCTAGTGATTAACGCTCAGGCTCTGGTCGTCAAATGCTGGTGCCAGCATTTACCAGCTATGTGACCACAGGCAAGTCCCTGGAGCTCTTTGTGCCTCTGTTTCTTCAGCTGTTAAGTGGAGGACAATCCCAGTACCTCTCAGGATGGTTATGAGAAGAAGTAAGGTATGGAGGAAATTCAGCTCAGCGTGCAGCCTGCAGCAAGCGCTCCCTGGATGCTGGTTGCCAGTTCCATTCCTCTCCTCCCATGTAGTTCTTTCCTGGACTTTGCTGGTTTCTTCCTCTGAGCTCCATAGTCAGCATTACACCACTGAACATCATCTCATCTCCATCCGTCTTGGAATACAAGTCTTATCCCTCAGAGAACAGAGCTGCGGAAGGCAAAGTTGGAGCTTTTCCTTCTTCCTCTGATGCCCCCCATGGCATTCAGCACAAAGCTGGGCTCACACCCCAGGCTGGAAGAACACTGCTCATCATTACATAATTATTGACCAGGGAAAGATCTCTGCTGGACTGGGACAATGCACTCCTGACTCCTTTTATTAAGTCCTAATTGCAGGGCGGTTGGGGTAGGAGACTGAGTCTTTGGTCCAGATTATTTTCCACTCCCTCTATCCATACCCTCGCCACGGCCTCATCACAGAAGGAATTTATTTCCTCACTTTTTGGCTCCACTTGGTCATCTAACTTGCTCTGGCTGATGGCACATGGGAGGATGGACGTGGCAGTGTGTCAGTTGAGCCCTGGCTCAGAGGCCTCATGCCTTCCTGCTTGTCCTCCTGAGCATCTAAGGTTGCCACAAGAAGGCATCCCTGAAAAATCCCTGGTCCAAGGAGGAGGAGAGACAGGAGGGCACAGTCTATCCCAGGTCAGGTCACCTTCAGTTGACCATAGTGAGATCCAGAACTGCCTCAGTCAAGCTCTGTCTAGACCGGGCAAACCCCAGTCAACCGCAGATCCCTAAGAATGAATGCTTACAGGCACGGTGGCTCACACCTGTAATCCCAGCACTTTGGGAGGCCAAGGCAGGCGGATCACCTGAGGTCAGGAGTTCAAGACCAGCCTGGCCAATGTGGCAAAACCCCATCTCTAGTAAAAATGCAAAAACTAGCTGAGGGTGGTGGCAGGTGACTGTAATCCCAGCTACTTGGGAGGCTGAGGCAGAAGAACTGCTTAAACCCAGGAGGCGGAGGTTGCAGTGAGCTGAGATCGCACCACTGCACTCCAGCCTGGGCGACAGAGCCCAAAGAGCGACATTATCTCAAAAAAAAAAAAAAAAAAAAAAAAAAAAAAAAAAAAAAAAAAAAAAAAAAAAAAAAAAAAAAAAAAAAAAGAATGCTCGCAGATGCCACTGAAGTGTTGTGGATGTTTTCTACATGACACTATGGTAGCAATAGCTAGCTAATACATGGCTTACTACATATGCAGAGTGACTATGCTGTTCTTTCTAGTCCAAAATTCTGTACCACTATGAATATATGCCTTGAATTAAGTCTTCATCAGGGATGTTGGTTCCTAAGCAGCCTTGCTTATCAAACCCACCCAACCCAGGGGCCATCAGCCCAACTCTAGGGATGCCCTGACAGGCCCAGGAAGAGGGGCAGTTTGTGCTTGAGCCTAGTCTCAAGACAGAGTAAGGAATGGGGCCAATGGCACCCATATGGTAACTTGCTACAAGAAAAATCACATCTTCACTTTGGGCCTCCTCCTTCAGAGTATTCTAACTGCTGCAGAGAGATGAGGTCTCAATCTGGGAGAGAGGCACCCCCAAATATCTCAATCTGCTTGGCCAGAAGTGGGACATGAACAGCTGAAGATAAAGGCAAGGAGGGTAAGGCCACTGCCACAGTTCTGTGTACCATGATATCAGGGCTCAGAACTGAGCAAGCCCCCGCCCCTTGGCCACCTCCCATACAAAACTGACTCAAACTACAGGAGAAAGGTTTTTTTAAAAGCGTGGGAAATCTGGAGAGGAAATGAGGTATGCGTCAAAACAATTGGGCGGTAAAACTGAAGCCAGGGGAAGACTACGGGGTATAGAACTGTCCTGTTCGCCAAGATAATGGTAGAAATAATCGTCCCTCTCACCCTTCACCCCGTTTCTACTTGGCTAATCCCTCCTTCCTCATCTTTCAGGTTTTAGTTTAAGCATCACTTCCTCCAGGATGTCTCCTCTGACCCTCACAGTGAGGTAAGGTCTGTCACGCGCTCCCCGGCACCCTGCATGCCTTCTCTGTACCATTCATCTCAGCAGCAAAAAAGTGTGCCTACCTCGAGAGCTTCCAGTAGCTCAGAGGAGGCCCCCTGACGCTGCCTCCCCACATACCCGGAAGCCTCCCAAGTAGAGCAAGTGTCTTCACATCTCATCCCTTTCCACCACAGATTCGCTCAACTCCATAAATGTCCCTCTTTGTTACTGACAGATCCACCATGGGCCCCAGTACCCCAATACCCAACAGATGTCCTGTTGTTTCCTTCTACTTTGTCTCCATCTTCTGATTTATGTGGCTAATGATCTGAAAGTTACACTTCAGTGTATAAGGGGTGTTGCTACTTAAAGTACGCCAGCCAGTTAAAGAAAATCTCTCTGTCAAATGAATGTTTACCCCGGACCGGTCAATTCTAGCTTCACTGGAGCGACACCTCCTGTGTGGTGAGCTAGGTCAACATGGCTGGGGTCTGGTAATGCTGGAGGAAAGCCAGGGAGAACACTGGGATTGGGATTTAAATGTGCAAAAAAGCAGAGGAGGGATGAGGAGGCTTGGGAGATGTCAGGAGGGCCCTGGGACACACCCCTGGAGATGAAGTGGCCAACACCAGCATCTTCTGATACTTGGAGTGTCTAAGTCCATGTGATCATCTGTGCATTAAAATGAAGGAGTGCAAAGTACAGAGTCCAAGCTCTTAATATCTCAAAACAGAAAACAGATTTAGACTTAACCTAAGGCCACCAGATCCAATGACTAGGTGTTTGTGGTCTGCCCTCCTTAGCACCCTGGGCTGGAAATGAGGCTTTTGGTCCCTGAGTTTTGAGAGTCCGATATGACAGGGAGGGGAGGGGAGGGGAGGGGAAAGGAGAGGAGGGGAGGGGAGGGGAAAGGAGAGGAGGGGAGGGGAGCAGCACTTTGGGGAGCTCAGGGCTGAGGGAGGCACGAATGCTCTCTGGGAGAGCCCCAGGCCCATGAGGGAAACCCAGGCCCTGGCATCTGAGGCATTCCACAGCCAACAAGGGAAGAGGGCACAGGAGCAGAGGGGCAATGGAGAGGGCAGGCAGGACGAGGGACGGACCACCAGGGCCAAGCCTGGCTCTGCCTCTCCCCGGCCACGTGCACGGAAGCGGCAGTGCTGTGCTCAGGGGAAACCTGGGAAGGGAGAGGCCGTGGATAAGAAGCGACCACGCTGGCGGGTTTTTTCTGGAAAGATACCTGAAGAAAGGGAGCGATGAACCGCAGAGCCTCAGGGACAGCCTCAGTGCACCGGCACAGCCGCGGTGCTTATGTATAAATTGGGATCTCTTTGCCACACACCGAAGGGGGAAAAAGTTCCCATCTTCAAATGTTAAGCTTAAAATAAGACACTACATGGTTGCCAGTGGATCTGTGAAATCTGCTGACTAAACTGGCACCAGCCTCTGGGAGAAAACCAGCTCGTTTCTCCTGAGCTCTGGGGGGCGAGCAGGGTAGGGCGAGGTGACTCCCGGGCAAAGTGGGAACAGCGTCGGGGTCAAGCCGGGGATGTGCACCTGGGCAGAAGGCAGCTTCACTGTGGTTTCCAGAAGCTTCTCAGTTGAGGCACCTGCCAGCCTTACTCGCCCCTTCCCTTCATCACTCAGGGACCCAGTTCCTAGCACATTCGCTGGCACCCTCGTTTCTATTTTGGTAAGCATTTTTAGTGGCTTCTGCATGCGTATATTTTCTTACCCACTCCATCAGACCAGGGGCTTTCCTAAGGTGTGGACTGGAACTTTCACTCCCCTTCAGACCAGGCATTTGCTTAAATGTTCAGTGCTACCAGGCGACAGCAGGGCCTTGGAGGAGCTGATGGGGCTGCAGAAAGCGCTGGAGCAGCCAGCATGCTCCTTCCACACAAGACGAGGCAGTGGCCCAGGGGTGGGGAGGAATGGGGACGGACCACGTTGCTTGTCCATGTGAAAATGCCAAGGTGGAAGGCCACAGGTTCTTCAAATCCAATGGTTCGTCTGGAGACCCAGCCTCTGGCTTGACTGTTCTGAACCCCAGGATACAGATATTTGGGGCTAGGAAGTGGGGATAGGTGAGCATTGTCATTTCGGTTCTGGCTGCCTGGTAGAGCTGCTGGGAGGTATCCCAGGCCATGCTCCCCATTTTGCCTCCATCACGTATTCATACAGGATCTTGGAGGTCAGGGCATCCTCTTCTCACACCACATGCGTTTATTCATAGAGGGATGTTTGCTCCAGCCTGGGAGAGGATCGGTCCTAATAGGACATTCACAGCATCTGCTTCAGCAATGAACCCCTGAATGGCATGCGAGTGGATCAGCATCCAAGTCCCCCACCTGCCTACAGGGCCATAGTGACCCTGCAATGATGGGCTGGTCTTGGGTAGGGTAAGGCGAGAGTGGAAATGTATGGGGTGAGCCTCAGTAACCCGTTGTGAATCAAAGACAGTGCTGGCATCTACTGGGTTAGCCAGTTCTTCCCACTTGATGGCAGCTGGTAATTGTGTAACACTCCATTTGGCTTCTCAGGGAAAAATGAGCCCCACATTCAACTTTTGCCATTTCAAATATCCACTTACCCAGTTTAACAAAGAGATGATACCACTAAATTGTATATCTTTTAAAGTGTTGATGGAATATTTATAGAAGTTATTATGGCATTTTTGTTTGCCTACCTATCACCATTCTTCCCTTCCTTCTTACTAATAGAATCCTTATATAATTGGGGATCAACTATATACCCAGCTGAATTCTAAATGAAATGTAAGCAGAACTGTTGCATGGAAATTCCAAAAAGCCTCCTTAAAGAGAGGCTGTATCTTAAAGATAAATGTATTTCAGTTGGGAGATACAGCCTACTATTCTTCTTTTCTTTCTCCTTTCTGCAATGTGAATGTGATGGCTGGAACTCCAGCAGCCATCTCGGGCTATGGGGTGACTTTTTACAATAGAAGCCAGTACTGAAAATGGTGGTGTAGAAAAATGGAAGACTGGGTTCCTGATGATACTGTGGGGGTCCTGCCTATCTCCAAACCTCTTTGACATGAGAGAGAAATAAACTATTTTGTTTAAGCCACTGTTATTTTGGACTTTGTTACATGCAGATGACCCTGATCCTAAGTGGCATATTCAGATACCATGCTACAAAGAAAACCACAATAAATCCCAACTGGCAAAACTGTAGAGGTCACTCTCTCTGAAAATAAGACAAGCTAGAACATAACAAAAGAACACATTTTTTAAAACCCAACCACTTAGAATTTAAAATGTGTTCTTCTAATTGACTAAAGAGGATTTGAAATTATAATTTCAAGCTTATTTAGAAAATAACAACATAAGATCACTATATATGAAAACATATCAGATATAGCCATGTTTTAGATATATTCAGAGGCAAATTCACAGCACTAAACACTTTCATTAGAAGGAAAATAAATAAACTAAGCATTCAAGGCAAAAAGTAAGAAAACCAACCACAAACAAAGAAAAGAGGGAAAAAAGGATATTATAAAAACAAAAGCATAAATGAACACTTAGAATATAGAATTGATAAATACATCCAAGAGCTGATTCCAAGACATAGCTTTCACAAATCTAGTTATTTTATCTTTATTTACTTTATGTATTTATTTTGAGACAGGGTCTCACTCCGCCGCCCCTGGCTGAAGTGCAGTGGCACAATCAAAACTCACTGGAGCCTCAAACTCCTCAGCTCAAGTAATCCTCCCATCTCAGCCTCCCGAGTAACTGGGACCACAGGTGCACACCACCATGCCTGGCTAATGTTTTTAACTTTTTTGTAGAGATGAGATCTCCCTATGTTGCCCAGACGGGTCTCAGACTCCTGGGCTCAAGCAATCCTCCCACCTTGGCCTCCCAAAGTACTGGGATTACACGTGTGAGCCACCACTCCTGGCCTCAGTTATTTTAATAGAGCAGATGGAGGTGAGGAGCGGAAAAAGACTCAAAATCAATCAAAAGATAGATCATTATATTTAAAGACATCAATATATAAAACTTTTCTATAACAAAGACACCAGAGAATAAGGGATAAACAGCTGGAGAAGAGACTTGCCATATATATAACCCAAAGGATTAATGTCCAAAATATATAAAGAGCTCTTACAAATCAACTAGAAAAATATGGCCCATGGAAGAATGGACAAAGAGTGTGAACAGGTAATTCAGAGAAGAGGGAATACAAATCGCCAATAAATAAATTTAAAAAGCACCAACATCTTTTCGGTGTTTATGGAAATAAAATTAAAAGCATAATGAGAACCTACCCCTTCCCCATCAGCCTGGCAAAACGTTAAAAGATGAATGAATACTAGTGTTACGAAAGCATGGGGAAATATAGTCTTTTTGAAGGGAAATTCGGCCGTATCTGTTAAAGATGTAAATGTGCGTAGCTTTTTAAGCAGCAAATTCACTTTCTGGAAGTGCCCTTTAGAAACCCTTATCCTTGTGCAAATATGGCTGTACAAAGATTTTTCACAGCACAATCATTTCTAACAGCAAATAGTCGGAAATAACCTCAACCCATCACACTGGAGGAGACAGTGCCATTCAGCAGAGAAAACAAACAACTAAATAAATGAAGCCAATCGTTATGGGGGCAAACTGCTAAGTGTCATAAGCTAACCATAGATATATATGTATATTGTTATATTTTTAATGGAAAAATCCACAAAACAAAAAAAATTTTAAATGACTTAAATGTATGCAGATATCTAGAAAAAGCCTAGAGGCACACACCAAACTTCTTACAGGGGTTACTCTGGGCGGAAGTTTGGGGTTGAGGAGCATCACAAGGACCTCTACTTTTGTTTGCATTGTTTAAATTCCGAGCTGAGAGAACATTCATGTATTACTTGTATAACTTTAAAAATATTCTTTATAAAACATTCTTGGTGGTATTTTTGAATCCCAAAGAACATATTCATGTATTACTTGTATAATTTTATAAAATATACAGAGAAGATTTTTTTTTAAATCCTGGGAGATATTTCTGAATTCCAAAGATAAAGAGAAAAAATACCAAACGATTCCAGGGGAAGGGGGAAGTTTACCTAGAAAGGAAAAGAAAATCAGGCCAACTATTGTTCATGTATGAAAGGGAAAAAAAGACCTCCAGATATGCAAAGATTCAGAAAGGCATATTGGCCCTGTATTCTGAATATTGTTCAAAAAGGTATTCTAGCCAAACAACACAAACACACACACACACACACACACACACACACACACACACACACACACAGCCTAAATAATTGTGAAGTATAATACAGGTGTTAAGAAAGGCTTTATAAATCTGATGACATTCCAGATGATTTCCAAAAACTTGGCAGGTGTGTGGAGGGAGATAAAATGATCAAGTAGAGAGTAGAGCGAAATTACATGCTACAAGTCTCTTCCTACGTGGGTAGCGTTAGGGAAGTCATACTTATTATTTGACTCTTGATTATAAAGTATATATAATGTAACCTCTCTGTACTATAAAATATTACAGATGAATGGTAAGTAGAGAAAATTACGATGTTCCCCTTCTAAACTAAAGAAACTAAAGGACCTTTTCTCTACTATAAATCAGGAGAAGAAGTGGAAACAAAAACAAAGCTTAATAAAAAGCTAACAGAAACAACAAAACCCATTTGACAGCTGGGCTATGCAGTCATAATGATCAGTGGCAGAATAAATACCAAAGAGTTCCATTTCTCATTAAAATTAAAGGCAGCGTTTCTCAAACTGGGTTAAATGTAAGTAGCCTTTTTATGCAGCAAAAGTAGAATTCAGCTATATTTTGTCCAAAAGAGGTGTGTAACACAAAATGGCACAGAAATTAAATGACTCTGACATAAAGGTATAGGCAATGATACATAATGCAAGTCAATTAAGCAAAATGGGAATAAAAAATATTAAGAGAAGTAAAATTCAAGGCAAGAATAATCAACGAAACAGGGATATTTTGTGTGTGTGTGTGTTTGAGAGACACAGATGATATCAAGAAGACAAAACTGTCTGAACACACCAAACACCATTGCATCGAAATCTATAAAACAACTGCAAGAAATGCAAAGAAATGAAACACACACTCGCACATACACACAATTATGGTGGGAAATTTATAAACCTTTCTCAGAATATTTCAGAACAATGTAGTAGTTTCAGGGCAACAACATAAAAATAGAGGTGTGAATAATACCTCTCTTGATATATTTATATATTTTAAATATATGTATAAAATGAAATATTTCAAGGATACAGAAAAGTCTAGAGGATAACGAGCATCCATATATGTCCAATCTTATTTTGTCAATTTTTTTGTGAAGATGTTTTTAAGAGATGAAACACTATAAATGCAAACGAAGCACCCCCTGTTCTCCTGCTAAATTTCATTGCTTTCTCTCCCCAGAGGTAAACAGTATCACGAAGCCGGTGCTAATTGTTCCCATGAATGTTTTTAAGGATGCATTAAAAATGTACTCATACACTATATATAATATTGCTTTGCATATCTTTTAACATTATATAAATGACAGAGAGCATTACTACTCTGCTACTATTTTTTCATTCAACATTGTTTTTGAAATTTATCCATATTCATAAATGTCGCCCTTGCTCATTGTTTTCTTTCCTGTGTTAAGTATTCCACTGCGTGACTAAGCCATGACTGATTCATTTTCTTGTTGATGGAATTTCAGCAGTTTCGAATTTTTTGCTATCATAAACATTGCTGCAAATATTTTCTTTTCGTATTTAAATGTCCTTTTGTGTATAAGGTGATGTAGAGATCTGACTTTCTTTCTTTTCCACATAGGTAGCCAGCTGTCTCAGCACCATATAATACTATCAGATGGTTTGTTCTTTTTCTCCACTGATTTGTAATGCCACCTTAGTCAAATCTTAAGTTTCCATATGGGCATGTCTCCAGGTTCTCCGTTCTGTTCCATTGACATATTTGCTTATCACTGTATCAAAACCAAGTTGTCTTATAATATTTGGTAGGGTGAGTCCTCTCCCCCCACCTCATTCTTGAAAATTGTCTTTGCTCTTCTTATCCCTTAGCTTGTATTCATGTAACTTTTCATAGGAACCTGTCAAGTTCCATAACAAATCCTGCTGAGATTATGACTGAAATTACGTTGAATATAGATTTTAATTTGAAGAAAACAAAATGATACAGCTCTCCACTTATTTAGATCTCCAATGTCCTTCAATAAAGTTGTATAGGTTTCTCTATAAAGGTCTTGAATATTGCTTCTCGAATTTATTTTTATATCCCTTATTGTCTAAAATACTATTGTAAATGACATCTTTTACAAAAATCATATTCTAGATGTTTGTTTTAGGTTTACAGGCATACAAATTTTTTTGTATACTTGTCTTACATCCAGAAATCTTTTAAAATAGTTCCAATAGTTTGTCTATTCTCATAAATGTTTTTCTTTCTTTCTTTCCAACTCTAATACCACTGTTTATTTTTTCATGTCTTACTGCACTTGCTAGTCTTCCAGGAAAATGTTAGAAGCAACATCATCAGGCATTCTTACCCTGTCCAACACATCAAGAATTTACCTTTGTTTCATCTTTAAGACAGGTGCCTGCTATGGTTGGTTCAAATAAATTTTATAGACACTATCAAGTTAAGAAAGTTCCTTCTAGACCTAATCTGTTCTGTTTTTATCATAATAATTATTACTGTAAATTGAGTTATGTTTTATTTTATCAAATATTTTTTCTGTATCTACTGGGAAAATCATGTTTCTTCTTCAGTTTCTTAGTGTGACGAACTAATATTAATATATTCTCTAATGTTATATTTGGTAAAAAGCATTTCGTTATGATGTACTTTGATGCATTGTTGGATTCAGTTTGCTATTATTTTATTTCATAATTTTTACATGCAATTTCATAAGTGATATTGGCTTATACTTTTTCCGTCTTATATTTACTTCGGTATTGGTCTCAAAGTGCCTCATTAAATAAACTGGGAAGATTTCCTTTTTTTTCCTCTCTCTTTTTCGTTTTTTTCAATGGAGACGAGGTCTTGCTATGTTGCCCAGGCTGGTCTCAAACTCCTGGGCTCAAGTGATTCCCCTGCCTTGGCCTCTCAAAGTGCTGGGATAAGAGGCGTGAGCCGCTATGCCTGGCACTTTTTTCTCTTTTGAAAGCTTTGTAAAATTGAGTTCAGCTATTCCTTTGGGTACAGTCACCTGGAAGATCAGAGCCCAGTGATAATTTTTGGTTTGTTTGTTCTGTGGTACAAATATTTTAAACTGCAAATTAAATTTCCTTTTATTTATAGGTATATTCAGATTTTAAGGCCAGGTGTGACAGCTCATGCCTGTAATCCCAATGCTTTGGGAGGCTGAGGCAGGAGGGATCACTTGAGTCTAGGAATTTGAGGCTGCAGTGGGCCATGATCGCATCACTGCACTCCAGCCTGGGAGACGGAGTGATATCTTGTCTCCACAAAAAGGAAAAAAAAAAAAAAAAAAAAAACAAAAAAAAAAAGACTATATTTCGTCTTTCTAGGCAGTTTTGGTAAGCTGTATTTTCCCAGAAATGTATTCATTTCTTCTAAGTCTTTAAATGTATTGCCTTGAGTTGTTCAATGCATTCAGATCTTTTATTCTGCTACTGCATCTATAATTACTGTACTTATAGCTAATGCTGTTTATTTGTATCTTCTTTCTTTCGTCTTGATCAATCTTTCTAGAAATGTCTATGTAATTAGTCCTTCCATAGAACCTAGGAATTTACCCTCAAGATATATTCCACCAATATCACAAGATTATCATTCTGGCATTATTCATGATGGCAAAGTATTACAAATAATCTAATGTAAGAAATTATCTAAATAAATCATGGTACTTCCACTTAGTAGAATACTATACAGCTGTAAAAACGTAATAATGAAGAAGATCTCTATAAATCGATATACAGTGATTTTCAAGATATATCAAGTGGAAGAGCTGGGGCAGTGGCTCATGCCTGTAATCCCAACACTTTGGGAGGCTGAGGTGAGCGGATCACTTGAGGTCAGGAGTTCAAGACTAGCCTGGCCAACATGGCGAAACCCCATCTCTACTAAAAATACAAAAATTAGCCAGGCGTGGAGGCACACACCTGTAATCCCAGCTATTCAGTTAGGCTGAGGCAGGAGAATCGCTTCAACCTGGCGTCAGAGGCTGCAGTGAGCAGAGATCATGCCACTGTGCTCCAGCCTGGGCGACAGACAGAGTGAGACTCTGTCTAAAACAAACAAGCAAACAAACAAACAAACCCACAAAAACCAGATGTATCGAGCGAAAAAAACCATTGTGCAAAAGGGTGTACAGATACTTCTCAACTTATGATGTGGTTACGCCTGATAAACCCATCATAAACTGAACATACCGTAAGTTGAAAATGGGCATTTTGTTGACGTGATGGGATGTGGAACACAGAATGCAAAATTCAAAAAAACACTGGCAACAGAGTACACTGTAGTATGGGTTGTTTACTCCTGTGATCACATGGCTGACTGGGAACTGCACTGCCCAGCATGGTTAAAGTATCAATCACATATCTCTAGCCTAGGAAAGGATCAAAATTCAAAATTGCAAGTATTGTTTTCAGTGTCACATATCATAAAGTCAAATAATTGTAAGTTGAACCATCATAAGTTAGACACATCTGTATATAGTATACTACATTTTATATAAGAAAAAAGGGGGAAAGCAGATATTTGTATCTGTTTATTCTCACACAAAAAAAATAAGAAGGAGAAGTTGTTTACCTACAGAGGATAGGTGAGAAGGAGGTAGCAGGGATAGGAAGGGGAGTGGAACTTTTATGAGTATATCTTTTTAAATAGCTTGGACTTTTAAACTATTCCTATCTCCTAAATATCAAAAAATAATAAGAATGGAAAAACAACTAAAATGGAATGCCGACAGAAATCAGTTAAACCTATAACTGTACATCAAGTAGATAACATAAACACATAAGAAAAAAATTCAAGAAACTTTTGAACATGGTACTCTGACTGTGTACTCTCAATAGGATACTTTCTAAGGACAAAAAGAACTTCAAAGAAATCTTGGGCTTTAGTTAGTAGTATTTTGAGAGTGGTATTGATGTAGCAATTCTGAAAACTCTTATTTGTATGTATAAGATTTTGCAAGTGAGTAAATATACTGTTGGAATCTCATTAGGAGAAGGGAGATTCAAATACGAAATGGGAGAACAAATGAACACTGAGATGTTTGATGGGAATTACAGGCATCAGTATAAACTCATGAATTTTTAAAAGTTGTATCTCCTAGCTCTGTCCTCTAAGAATACCAAGAAGCAATGACACTCCAGTAACAATGAGTACACCCAAAATCAAGATCTTGGTTTCTAAGTATCATTTCCTTCTAAAAGGAAACAGGGCTCCTTGGAGAAATCAATTATTCTAGGATGGGGGCGAAGAAAGTACTGTACAGACAAATCTACTATAATCTCAGCACTTTAGGAGGCTGAGGTGGGAAGACTGCTTTCAGTCAGGAGTTCAAGACAAGCCTGGGCAACATAATGAGACTCCATCTCTACAAAAAAATTTTTGAGAAGTTAGTTGGGCATCGTGGCACATGCCTGTTGTCCTAGCTACTTGGGAGGCTGAGGCAAGAGGATCACTTGAGCCCAGGAGTTTGAGGTTCCAGTGAGCCAGGATCCTGCCACTGCACTCCAGTCTGGGTGACAGAGTGAGACAAAATAAAAGAAAAAAGAAAGAAAAAGGAAGGAATGAAGACAGAAAATGAAGGAAAGGAAAGAGGAAAGGAGAAAGGAAAAGAAAAGAAAAAGAGAAAGAGAAAAGAAAAGATGAACCTAGAATATCCTGTTGTGTCAGAGAGTACTGAAGCTCTCAAAGACTAAGGGGGCATGTCAAATAGAGAAACTGCTTTAAGGTTGGGTCAAAAGTGGCCCAATTTGCATATCAAAATAAATAATGACAGGAGTAAATTTTTACCCCTGAATTAAAAAAAAAAAACACAAAGACTGTATTAACAGTATCTAAATACTGATAGTTTTAAGAAAACATTAAAGGAAGAGGCAGAAGGGAAACTCAAGAGGATGCCAACTAATTAACATGGAAGGAATAATATCTATGATATCTACAGGAAAATTTGATACTATGCAAATACTCTGTTCTCAATTAGTTTTTCTCCAATAGTTTTAACATCTGTTGGTCATTCTTGTCTGCTTCCAGTTTTAGACTAATGTGAAAAATGCTACTACAAACATTCACATACAGATCTTTGTGTAAATAAACACATTCATTTATCTTGGATAAATACCTAAAAGTAGGGTTATTTGGTCATATTGTAAGTGCATCTTTAGCTTTATAAGAAACTGCAATACAGTTTACACACCACCTGCTCCAACCCAGGATCCATTCTCGGATCACACATTGCATTTATTATAGTTGTTACCTGCTTTTAGCTTCCCAGGTCTGTATCCAAGAGGAATGACGGCATATATCCACTAAAAGACTTGTACAAGCATGTTCAAAACAGCACTATTTGTTGTAAACCCAAAACTAGAAAAACCCAAATGTTCACCAACAGTAGTATGAATAAAGAAACTCTGAAAATTTATGACAATGGAATATTATACAGCAATGAGAAAAGAACAAACGAATGTTACAGACAATATGTGCAAATCTCACAATGTGGAGTAAAAGAAGACACACACAAAAAAGCACATGTTGATGATTCCATTTATATAAAGTTCAATAACAAGCAAAACTAAAATATAAAAGTCAGAAAAGTGATTTCCTATGGGGGTGGTGATTGGGAAGGACACATGTGAGGTTTCTGAGATGCTGATGATGCTCTAAATCTTTAAGTGAGCTGGCCAAAGTAGCTCAGTTGGGAGGGTGTCAGACTGTTCCTTACCTAAGTGATGTTTACTGAATATGCCTGCTTTTTTTTTTTTTTTTTTTGAGATGGAGTCTCGCTCTGTCGCCCAGGCTGGAGTGCAGTGGCACCATCTCGGCTCACTACACACTCCGCCTCCCAGGTTCACGCCATTCTCCTGCCTCAGCCTCCCGAGTAGCTGGGACTATAGGCACCCCCCACCACGCCCAGCTAATTTTTTGTATTTTTAGTAGAGATGTTTTACCATGTTAGCCAGGATGGTCTTGATCTCCTGACCTCATGATCCGCCCGCCTCAGCCTCCCAAAGTGCTGGGATTACAGGCGTGAATCACTGCACCCAGCCCTGGATATGCTTGCTTTTTGAAAATTTACCAAGCTGTACATTTATGATGAATGAACCTTTCTGTATGTTTTATTCCAATAAAAATAAAGAGTAAACATAATCCTGATTCTAAAACTAAGCAAAAGAATGCTGAAAATTCTTTCTGAATTAATTTTAAACTTTGATTTTCAGAAGGCATGCTTCCACTCCTACTTCCCAAGTTCTTTGAGAAAACTTCCCTATGACTAGCAGGTGCTAATGACAACAGTGGGGACAGAAAACGTGCAGGGAAGAAGGCAATTTTCGACTCCATGCTGGATTTAAGTCATCAGGCTTTTTATGAAAAGAGGTTTGTCAATCGGCGTCAAGAGATGCAGTAAGAAATACATATCATTTTATTTGGTAATCTCTCTCCAGGAATTGATTTATCCTAAATCAACAACTCAATTATCTGTGAGCAATAACATAAGTCAGACATTTAAAATTATTTTTTAGAAAAAGAAATCCTTTGAAGATAACACTTACAATTGGCGTCCCAAAAGGAATGTAACCTGTGAACGAGAAGAAAAGAGGCAGGCCTGATAATCCACCCACATCTCACCTGAGATACCCAGGAGCCTCTGGGTTAGGTCTCAGGCCATCAGTGGCCCTAATGAAGGGGTTCAGGTCAGTTAGGCGGGAGGCATCTCCAATCTCACAGACCCTTTCCCCATTCCCATTCAGCCCTTGCCAGGGTTGTGTCCCCAGCCTCCTCTTCTCTGCTCCCCTTTGACCAGGCAGCTTTCACTCTCTCCTGGAACCCAGAGGCCTGTTCCTGCAGGCAGGGCTGCCCATGGCCTGGGGCATCACTGCTTCACACTTGGTGATCCTCCGACGATTTCCTGCGAGGCACGACACACCCTGCCCACGCTCACTACATGAGGCTGAACATCCTCCAAGGACCCCAGAATGTCTTCCTTCTTCCCTCGGCTTGTCTTTCTAACATAGGCCCTTACTTCCCCGGCCAGCATCATGACCATTTCTGGAAAGAAAATTCCCTCCCCACCTAAGCCATGCACCTCTAAGTGCCAGAACTTCTTAAATCTGTGGCATGGCCGGGTGCGGTGGCTCAAGCCTGTAATCCCAGCACTTTGGGAGGCCGAGACGGGCGGATCACGAGGTCAGGAGATCGAGACCATCCTGGCTAACACGGTGAAACCCCGTCTCTACTAAAAATACAAAAACTAGCTGGGCGAGGTGGCGGGCGCCTGTAGTCCCAGCTACTCGGGAGGCTGAGGCAGAAGAATGGCGTAAAACCCGGGAGGCGGACCTTGCAATGAGCTGAGATCTGGCCACTGCACTCCAGTCCGGGCGACAGAGCGAGACTCTGCCTCAAAAAAAAAAAAAAAAATCTGTGGCATCCCCAGTGGCGCAGCAGGGAGCTGGGGTGAAGCGCAGCCAGGCCCTGGGTACAGCCTCCTCGCTGCTCTCAGCCCTCGGGCGAGGCTCCCTCCACAGCCCCAACTGCTGTCAGTGGACAGCCTCTTGTCCCCAACCTCTAACCATGGCAGCCGGTGAGCAGTGGCTGGACAGCAGGATTGGGCTTATTGACTTGCATCTAAAGTGAAGCTTTGCTCCTGAGTGCGCATAATCACACACGCACATGAGCCATGGCTCTCCTACCCACTTCTCTCTGGGGAAGAGAACCAGAGTTTGATCAGGGCCTCAGAGGAATGCATGACTCAAAAAGGTCAAGAATTACAAGAGAAGCCAGGCTCAGGGTGAGAGCCTGCTGTGCCAGGTGCAGGGACTGGGGAGCATCTACAACCACAACTGTAAGATGCTCAGAGCCCTTCCCAGCTCTGGAAGGGCTTTGGGAGGCCAAAGCAGGCGCATCACTTGAGGTCAGGAGTTCAAGACCACCCTGGCCAACATGGTGAAAGCCCATCTCTACTAAAAAATACAAAAATTAGCCAGGCATGGTAGTGTGTGCCTGCAGTCCCAGCTACTCGGGAGGCTAAGGCAGGAGAATCACTTGAATCTGGGAGGTGGAGGTTGCAATGAGCAGAGATCACGCCACTACACTCCAGCTTGGGCAACAGAGTGAGACTCTGTCTCAAATAAAAAGAAAAAAAAAATGCTCAGAGCCTTGAAGTTTTGCATGGCAAAGCAAGGGGGTCACAGGGCACTCAACGCCCCAGTTTACACAATGGCATCACATGTCCACCTACTCCCTGGTTGTTTATTGCTCCCAATGAGGTCAGGCTCTCTGGGGGTGGGGACCCTGACTGACCCATTTGACTTAGACCGCCTTTCTCCAGCCCTCTGAGGCCTTCCCAAAGCAACAGTAGCAGTGCCCTCCCATCCCACCCTCATAACTCAAGGTGGGTGCACCCCATTGTACGGAGAAATGGCAACGAGGAGGCGTCAGCACATCCGTGAGTTTGACTGCAGAGACTCTCAGAACTGTTAGGGGGATAAGCATGCCAGCCTAGCTCGTGTACCTGCTAGTGCTTTCTAAGCCCTAAAGCCCACATAGACACAGCTACCCCTTCAGTGACCACTGGGACTTCCAGGGGCAGGGATCTTGTATTCCCCTCTGCCCCCTGGTCTCCACAGAACAGGAATCCCACCTTCTGTATGTGCACAGCAGTGCAGTAACAGTGCATCCATTCTGAAAGGAGGGCTAATTGCAGGACCAGAGAATAGAGAATTAAGCTGGAGACTGACTGCCTAAAAGGGGCAGGGCAGGGAGCAGGACTTGGAAGGAAACAGCAGGCTACACACTGGTAAGAGAGGGGGAATGACTTGTAGAAGCCAGGGCTTGCTCAGAGGAGGCATCACTGAGGCTGTCCTAGTGAGTGCTGAGTGACGTGGAGTGGGCGGTGCGGGGGACTACCAGATTTGCCTGTGGAAGGCCCAGCTCCACCCCAACTGCTCAGGCAGAAAAGCCAGGCAAGCTCCATAGAGGATTCTGAGGCCTGGCCCCCGTCTTGTACAGGTGAGCTGAGGTGAATGTATAGGTGCAAATATGGCCACAATTGTGACAGGCTCTGTCCCCTCCTTAGGCCAAACCATCTGGACACTCCTGGAGCTGTGACTGGAGTAAGCACCCCAGGCTGACCAGAACCAGAAGGGCCCCAGGAGCTTACCTGACATTCTAAAGGGCATGAAGATCTTCTCATTGGTGTCCGGGTGTAGAATAGCCTGGAAAAAGCAGGAACAGAGAATGGGGTGGGGACAGGGGTGCAGGGAGGGAGAACAGGGAAGGGGAAGGGAGGAGGGAGACAAGCAGAGGCATTAGGGGAGGAAGAAGGCAAGAGGACAACTTCTCTGGGAAGATTCAGACACCAGTGGCTGTAAGTTGCCTTGTGGCCAGTTAGGCTTTTCCACCACCTGAGGCAAGAGAATACCAAACCATGGGCCATAAACAGATAGCATCCCTTCTCCTAACTTACCCTAAAAGCTGAATGCAGTGGACAGCAAAAGTCCATGGGGAATGGGATCGTGTCTACCTTGCAGGCCCTCTACCCCCATGCCTGGCACATGGTAGGCACATAATAAGGATTTTGTGGACAGAGCCATGTCTCTTGCAGGAGCTCAGAGAACCCAGGCAAAGGCCAGCCTGGCCTGAGCTCCAGGCTTCAGAGACTCTGGCCCTTGGGTGCCAGGGCAGAAGGAAGGAGTGAGGGAGTCAAGGGCAAATGTGAGAGCCTGGAAGAGCCATGGGAGGAGGAGCTTCCACTAGATCCCTGGGACAGGGCAGGGTTGAGTCCAGGACAGCATGGAGAAGGAAATAGAGAATTCAAAACTGGATTACCTGCTTGATTTTCTGTGCACTCCAGAGCTGGAAGAAAGAGAGAGAAAGGAAAAGAAAATAAAGAACAAAAATCAAAAGCATATATTGGTTTAAGGTTTCCAACCCATGTTTTCTAACCCAGGGATCCAGCTCCAAAAGCATAAGCAGCTCGGGCTGTCCTTGCCAGCCCAGGCTGGGCAGCCGTCCTATCCTGGGGGTGGTATCAGAGAGTAAGGGCCAGAGAGGTCCCAGAATGGCAGAGCTAGGGGACCTAACATGGATCAATGAAGCCAGGGGTTCTCGACTCTGTCTGCACTTTAGAATTCCTTGGATTATTTTTTTCAGCATTTTCCTAAAGCTCCCTAGCTGACTCTAAGTCATAAGCAGGTAGAAACCTCTGATTTAAATGAAGATACTTCAATTGTCTCCCAGAATCACTAGTGGCAGCGTAATATAATTTTTTCAGAGATAGCCTAGATTCCCTGCTGTGCCACTTCTACCTTTGAGCCTCAGTTTCCTCATCTGTGGAATGGGCCTAATAGCCATGCCTCTAACACAGAGTCATTTAAGAGGTGAATGGGAAGCTCTTGGAGCAGTGTCAGCACAATAGCATGTGCTTATAAGTGCTTACTGTTGCTGACATTATTATGCCTGTTGTTATTATAAGAAGGCTGTAGGGAGAAAAAAGTTCCTTTCAAATGCTGATGAGGCTGTCTCTTTCCAGCAAAGAGACAGGTTGGAGAAACAGAATAATTTGTCAAACCCCTCAAATGACCTAAATACTGTATTGCATCGAATCTAAGACACCACTGATCCTAAGATATACTATTATGTGCCACATACGAAAGAAAACTGTGACCGTAATACCAAGACCCCCATCAATTAAAAGACTCATTTCATTTTACAGATGTTATAATGTGATAAATTAGGCCTTTTTTTTTTTTTTTTGGCGGGGGGGATGGAGTCTCGCTCTGTTGCCCAGACTGGAGTGCAGTTGTGCGATCTCAGCTCACTGCAACCTCTGCCTCCCAGGTTCAAGTGATTCTCCTGCCTCAGCCTCCTGAGTAGCTGGGATTACAGGTACTCACCACCACGCCCGGTTAATTTTTGTATTTTTAGTAGAGACAGGATTTCACCATGTTGGTCAGGCAGGTCTCAAACTCCTGACCTCATAATCTGCCTGCCTCGGCCTCCCAAGGTGCTGAGATTACAGGTGTGAGCCACCGCGCCCGGCCCAGGCCTTTTCAAATCAAGGAAACATGGTAAATAAACATTTACACTGTCCGGGGGCCAGGCACAGTGGCTCACGCCTGTAGCCCCAACAGTTTAGGAGGTCAAAGCAGGAGGATCGCTGAGCCCAGGATCAGTCCACCCTGGGCAACAAAGGGAGACCCCATCTTTACAAAAACTCTTAAAAATTAGCAGGGCGTGGTGGCATGTGCCTGCAGACCCAGCTATTCAGGAGGCTGAGGTGGGAGGAACACTTATGCCCAGGAGGTAGAGGCTGCAGTGAACCATGATTGTGCCATAGCACTCCAGCCTGGATGACAGCATGAGAACCTGTCTCCAAAAAAAAAAACACCAAAGGCCAGTATATATTTTTAATGGAGAAAGAAGGCTATGGGGCTAGAAGGAAGATACAGCCAGCAGCTGATGTTAAAGTTTTATAATAGAACGGTTGTTATGCCTCATGTATATGGCAATGTTGGTCATCTGGAACATAAATTAAGCTGCAGAAGTTAAGAAGGCTACTGGGTAGTAAAAATAGAAGTTATAAAATTGATACATTAAAGTTTATGCATTTTTCTCACAGCTGAGTCCCTCAAACCTTACTTCACAGCCTAATTAACTCTTATTTTAGACACATTTCCAACACACTTGATTGTCTGCTATTCCAGACCCAGGCAGATTAGAAGCAGTCGATGTTTAAAAACTAATAATTGGGGAACAGAGGTGACTGATGAGAGAAAAGTCAAAAAGTTGAATCACTGCTAGCACAAAGGTTAAGTGAGAGCCTAACAGCTAAGAGGTTATATATATATATATTTAAAAAAAAATGATAAAAGGCCAATCCTCCCCTCTTTGCTCAGTAAGCAGCTTCCTGAAGTGCACCGTCAAGTCTGGGCTGTGTCCCTGGTGTGACCCCAGGCTCTGTACACAGACTCCTGACACCCCATACCCTCCACCCCAGTCAACCTTCTGCATCCTCTCCCTCTGGATTCACGGTCAGGCCACTCAGAGGTAGGAACTGGC
The DNA here is from genome assembly GCF_001698545.2 of Rhinopithecus bieti. Taxonomy (NCBI): domain Eukaryota; kingdom Metazoa; phylum Chordata; class Mammalia; order Primates; family Cercopithecidae; genus Rhinopithecus; species Rhinopithecus bieti. The sequence goes on along the minus strand of NW_016803341.1, from coordinate 734,131 downwards.
TTTTCAGCACTGTCTCCTAGCACATTCCAACCCCACAGGGCCTGGAACACAGTAGGTGCTCAATACGTGCTTAATGGAGGAATATTGTCTTCTAAAACAGAAGTATATCTAGACTTAAGTTGACTTCTGATAAGGCACAGTGATGCCAAGGCACAGTTTCATCTCCTTTTCTTCCCAAGTCCTCGAGAAAAGAACAGCAAAGGAATAAACCAGCTGAAAACCCCCTCAGGGAGGAAGCGGACACACAGCAGGCGGAAGATGTCACACATCTTTGAAAGGTGGTAAGCTGATGAAGAGATGAGAGGTTGGCAATGTTGCAGAGGGTGGAAGTGTACCCCACATGCTCAGTGGGAGTGAGTGGGCTCAGCCCAACTAGAGCTCCAGACACCGTGAAGGTGCAGGCAACATGGCCAGAGAGCAGGGAGAGAGGTTGAAAATGTCCCAGCGCACGGAGCAGACGGAGCAGGGAGGCCCAAAGTTCCCGCCCAGGTAATGGAGGTTTATTCTCCAGAGAAGCTGAATCAGAACAGCCCAGACATGGTCACAGGCACAGGGGGACCAGGCAAGGGTCTGAGTGCTGAGTCTCTAAAGGAGCCCGTCTGTGTCCAGCTCCCAGGACACCACAGCTAGGAGGATGGAGACACCTTCTCCAGGGAAACAGAAAGGATCCCAGAGAAATGACCCACAAGAGGGCTGGATTCGTGGACAGGTCATCAGCGTAATGCTGAGAAGGAGGTCCCATTCCAGTGGTCTGATGCTACTGTCTTTTTTTTTTTTTTTTTTTTTTTTACCCAGGCTGGAGTGCAGTGGTGTGATATCGACCCACTGCAAACTCCGCCTCCCAGGTTCAAGTGATTCTTGTGCCTCAGCCTCTCCAGTAGCTGGGATTAGAGGCATGCGCCACCACGCCTGGCTATTTTTTATTTTTTTAGTAGAGACAGGGTTTCGCCATGTTGGCCAGGCTGGCCTTGAACTCCTGCCCTCAAGTGATCCACTTGCCTCGGCCTCCCAAAATGCTGGGATTACAGGCATGAGCCACCTCACCCAACATGGTTGCTATCTTGACTTTAATACAGGCATTGCCACCTAAGGAATTTTGGTCAATGACAGACCACATATACAATAGTGGTCCCATAAGACTACAAGAGAGCTGGAAAATTCCTATGACCTAGTGACCTTGTGGCTATCTTAAAGTAATAGTATAATGCATTACTCACATTTGTGGTAATGCTGGCGTAAACCAACCTACTACATTGCCAGTCATATAAAAGCCTAGCACAACACCTGACAATAATAAACAATGTTACTGGTTTATATGTTTACTATGCCATGCTTCTTATTATTTTATTTATTTATTATTATTTTTGAGACGGAGATTCACTCTTGTTGCCCAGGCTGGAGTGCAATGGCACGGTCTTGGCTCACTGCAACCTCCACCTCCCAGGTTCAAGGGATTCTCCTGCCTCAGCCTCCCGAGTAGCTGGGATTACAGGCGCCCACCCCATGCCCAGGTAATTTTGTATTTTAGTAGAGACGGGGTTTCAACATGTTGGCCAGGCTGGTCTCAAACTCCTGATCTCAGGTGATCCACCTGCCTCAGCCTCCCAAAATGCTGGGATTACAGGCATGAGCCACCGTGCCCGGCCACTTATTATTTTAGAGCATATACCTTCTATTTATATTTAAAAAAAAAAAAGTTAACTGTAAAACAGCCTCAGGCAGGCCCTTCAGGGGGTATTCCAGAAAGAGGCATACTTATCATAGGAGATGACACCTCCTGTGTGTTGCTGTTCCTGAAGACTTTCCAGTGGGACCAGATTTAAAAGACAGTGATATTGATGATCCTGACTCCATGTAGGCCTAGGATAATATGGGTGTTTGTGTCTTACTTTTTAACGAAAACGTTTAGAAAGGTTTTAAAAAAGTAAAATGTTTAAAATAGGAAAGAGCTTATAGACAAGAATTTTTTTGTACAGTTGTACAGTGTGTTTGTGTTTTAAGCTAAGTATTATTACAAAATAGTCAAAAAGTTTTAAAAATGTACAAGTTTATGAAGTAACGCTACTGTAAGCTACGGTTAATTTATTTTGAAGAGAGAGCAATTTTACAATAAATTCAGTGCAGCCTAAGGATATGTGTTTATAAAGCCTACAGTAGTGCACAGTCACATCCTAGGCCTTCACATTCACTGACCACTCACTCACTCACTCACTCACTCACTCAGAGCAACTTCCAGTCCTGCAAGCTCCATTCATGGTAAGTGTTCTATGAAGGTATATCATTTTTTATCTTTTTTTTCTTTTTTTAGACAGGTCTTGCTCTGTCGCCCAGGTTGAAGTGCAGTGATATCATCACAGCTCACTGTAGCCCCCACCTCTCCAGCTCAAGCAATCCTCCCACCTCAGCCTCCTGAGTAGCTGGGACTACAGGCATGTGCCACCACACTTGGCTAACTTTTTGTGTGTTTTTGTAGAAACATGGTCTCCCTATGTTGCCCAGGCTGGTCTCCGACTCTCGGGCTCAAGCAATCCTCCCACTTCAGCCTCCCGAAGTGTTAGGATTACAAGCATGAGCCACCGTGCCTGGCCCCATCTTTTTAATCTTTTATGCCGTATTTTTACTGTACCTTGTCTATGTTTAGATACACAAATACCATGTGTTCCAACTGCCTACAGTATTCAGTAGAGTACCATGCTGTACAGGTTTGTAGCCTAGGAGTAACAGGCTATACCACACGGCCTAGGTGTGGAGTAGGCTCTACCATCTAGGTTTGTATAAGTGCACTCTATGATGTTTCCGTAATGACAAAATCACCTAATGTCGCATTTCTCAGAACATATCCCTGATGTCAAGTGAGGCATGACTTTATCTTTGAATTTGAGTTTCATAAGTTAAGCGCAGTGGGAGAATGGAGCACATGCCGGCAGCCTGGACCCTCAGCTCACACGTGGTCCTGTCTCCCACTGCCTCAGCCACCTCCCTGAAATGAGTTCTTGGCCACCCAGCGACTGCTGCAACCCTCCACTCCTGTCAGAGGCCTGGGCGCAGGGAGGGCCATGCAGGCCCCATGCATCAAGTTGTGAGGCAGGACTCCAGGTGCCTGTGAGGGTCTGCACTTTTCCCACGAGTGTCCCCTGTGGCTAAGGAAGAGAAACACTAAAGAGCAAATAAAAAAACACCTTGCCAGGATGAGAGAAGAATGGGGGAAGAGAGAGAACTCAGAAAGGAAGGAAAAGCTTCTTTTGCTTTTTGAACAAGGGTCTTGCATTTCTATTTCGTATTGAGTCTCACCAATGATATGGTCAGCTCTGCCTAGAAATGCTGATATTTGGAGGACCCCAATGAAACAGATCACTGCTCAGTGAGCCTACACATGCATACACAGAAAATGAATTCTGAGGAAAGGAGACAATGTAGGAACTAAAGAATATTTTAAAAACACTCTAGCATCTTCAGAGCAGACAGACATGAAAGAGGAACAGGATACAATGAAAAAGAGGGAGGGGACAAATCCTGGCTCTGTCGCTTACTCCATGTGTGTCCCTGGGCAAATCACTTTGCCTCTGTGCCTGGTTCTCCATCAGTAACATGAATTGTTGTACGGGAGGGTGCCCTGGAGTCTGCATTTATGGGCACACAGCTAAGCCTATGATTCTCAGCCTCCCCCACAGTCAAGTGGCCTCCTGGTGCTGGCTAATGGATTGTGGGTGGAAATGACGTTCACCAGTTCCAGTCCCCGAAGCCTCCCAAGTGAGGCCCTAGAAGACACAAGTGAAAGGAGGCATCTTGGCATCATCTTTGGCCTCTGCCAGGTCCCCGAGTTGCAATGGAGTCAGATACGAATGAGAAACAGACCTGACTGTGTTCAGCCTCTGAAACCTGGGCGTTATTTGTACTAACATTTGGCTCAATCTGACTAACCCCAAGCGTTAAATGACATATGCCTATATAAAATATTTGACTCATAGAACGTGCTCAATAGTTTTGCCTAAAATAGAGGGAAGCAATTCAAATGAGCAGTTTTTTAAAGGAGTTAATCATCTTTCAAAGCAACTTCATCTCTATTGTTTTATCCACCAAATGCCTGGGAGGTAGACAGATGCTCTTTAGACTAGGTAAGGCATCTCAGAGAAACTAAGTGACTAAGCCAGGGCCCCAGGGGTCGGTGGCAAGATGGAGACAGGCACCCAGGCCTCCTCACCTGGGTCTCCCCCACACTGGAGCACATCAACATCTAAGGTTGGCCAGAATGACTTATTCACTTATTTAATCCCCTCAACAGCCCTAGGAGGTTGGGATTCATATATCTCCCATTTTTACAGATGTGGAAACTAAGGCTCAGAGAAATTAAGTGACTTGCCTGAAGTCCCACAGCAGGCTGGGCGTGGTGGCTCAGACCTATAATCTCAGCATTTTGGGAGGCTGAGGCGGGTGGATTGCTTGAGCTCAGGAGTTTGAGAATAGCCTGGGCAACGTGGTGAAATCCCAACTCTAGAAAAAATAAAAAAATTAGCCAGGCACAGTGGCGTACACCTGTAGTCCCAGCTACTTGGGAGGCTGAGGCAGGAGAATCATCTGAGCCCAGGAAGCGGAGGCTGCAGTGAGCTAAGATCACGCCCTTGCCCTCCATCCTAGGTGACAGGAGTGAAACCCTGTTTCAAAATAAAACAAAACAAACAAAAAAACCTAAAATCAAACAAACAAAAAAACAAAGTCTCGCAGCACTGGGATTTGAACCCAAGCAGTCTGCCTCGAGAGTCCCTGCCCTTAACTACCACTTGCTTCCATCTCTAAAGGCTAGCTCGTCACTGCACTGTTCTGCCCCTCAGGCTTGTCATATATTTTGGAGATCTTTCCACATCAGTGCACAGAAAGCAGTCTTATTCTTCCAACCAAAACCCTTGAATGAATGAAAAGTATATATATTTATTATATATAATATAATA